>NC_057796.1:359592026-359711415 GCF_018294505.1 Triticum aestivum
AACACCCCCGGCCCCTACTCCCACTCCACCACCCAGCCCTGCTCCCACTCCACCACCCAGCCCTACTCCTTCGTCCGACTCTTCCGCTGCGCCGGACTCACCAGTACCCACCTTACCCCCTCGTGCTATTCCTACAGCAGCCCCGATTAATGATCATCGCATGCGTACTAGGGCCAAATCAGGATTTCATCAACCCCAAGACCGCCTAAACCTTCATACCTCCGTATCTCTCACTTCTCTTCCAAAGAATTACAAAACTGCTCTACTTGATCCCAATTAGGCCGCTGCCATGCAAGAAGAATATAATGCTTTACTTCAAAACAACACCTGGCAACTTGTTCCTCGTCCTCCCAATACAAATATTGTTTCTGGCAAATGGATTTTTCGCCAAAAGTTCCACTCCGATGGGAGCCTCTCACGATATAAAGCCAGGTGGGTTTGTCGTGGCTTTTCTCAGCAACAAGGAATTGATTACGAAGAAACCTTCTCTCCTGTTGTTAAACCTAGCACCATTCGCACCGTTCTTAGTGTTGTTGTCTCCTCTTCATGGCCCATTCACCAACTTGATGTTAAAAATGCTTTCCTCCATGGTTCCCTTCAAGAAACTGTCTACTGCCAGCAACCTCTGGGTTTTGAAAATCCATCCTTTCCAACTCATGTATGTCTTCTTCAGAAATCTCTCTACGGTCTTAAACAGGCCCCACGAGCTTGGTTTCAACGCTTCTCCTCCTTCATTCAAACAATAGGCTTCACTCCATCTCTCTCCGACACCTCTCTTTTTGTGTATCATCAAACTTCTGACACTGCCTATTTACTTCTCTATGTAGATGATATCATTCTTACCGCCTCCTCTCAAAAGTTCTTAGATCATATTGTCTCTCTTCTTAGATCTGAATTTTCTATGACTGACCTAGGACTCCTTCGTCATTTCTTAGGCATTGTTGTTGTTCGCGATTCCTCTAGCCTTTTTCTTTCCCAACGCCAGTATATTCTTGATCTTCTTAATCGTGCTGGTATGCTTGACTGTCAATCATCTCGCACTCCTGTCGATACTAGTTTTAAACTTTCGGCTACCGGTGAACCCTTTTCCGATCCTACTCTCTATCGCAGCCTAACAGGTGCTCTCCAATATCTCACCATTACTCGTCCTGAAATCTCTTTTGCTGTTCAACAAGCATGTCTCTATATGCATGATCCCCGGGTTCCTCACTATAATCATGTTAAACGCATTCTTCGGTATTTAAAAGGAACTCTCAATCATGGTCTCCACCTCAATAATTCTTCTCCAAACTCGCTTACCGCATACTCTGATGCAGACTGGGCTGGTTGTCCTGACACTCGAAGGTCCACTTCCGGTTTTTGTGTTTTTCTTGGTAACAATTTGATTTCTTGGTCTTCGAAAAGACAGGTTACAGTCTCACGTTCGTCGGCCGAGGCTGAGTATCGCGCTGTGGCACATGCCGTTGCAGATACAATCTGGATTCGGCAGTTACTCTCCGAGCTACACAAGCCTATTGAGCAGGCCACTATTGTCTACTGTGACAACATATCAGCAGTCTACATGACCAGCAATCCAGTTCAACACCGACGCACAAAGCATATTGAGATTGATATTCATTTTGTTCGTGAAAAGGTTGCTCTTGGTCAGGTTCAGGTGCTTCATGTTCCCTCTACGGCTCAGTTTGCTGACATTTTCACCAAGGCACTGCCTACTAAGCCGTTTCAAGATATCTGTTTCAGTCTCAACGTCGTCGAGCCTGCCGTTGATACTGCGGGGGATGTTAGAGTAGTCATTATGGTATACGACTTCTAGTCCAAGTCAGTTTTGTACCCCTTTCCCAAGTCGGTTTGTACCCTCTTATATACTCTTGTATGCCGCACCAAATCATCAATAAGCAACAGTTTTATTCAGCTTTCATTGAACACCCTTGCAGGGAGCCTGTACGGCGGCTTGCCGCTCCCGGCGGCGGCCTCCATCTGGAAGTCATCCTCCTTCCACTCCTCCGTGTCAGTGTCGTGCTGGTCTTCCTCCTCCTCCTCCTCCTCCTCCCACTCCTCCGTGTCAGTGTCGTGGTGGTCTTCCTCCTCCTCCTCCTCCCACTCCTCCGTGTCGGTGTCGCGGTGGCTTTCCTCCTCCTGGTCCGTCACGTCCTCATCGTCCCCGCAATCCAGAAATACCCCGCTGGGTTCCTCCGTCTCCCAGCTGGCAGCATCGGGCTGGTCGTCGTCGTCGTCGGAGGTGTCGCCGAGCTTGCACAGGCGCCGGCGGCCCGGCAGCCTCACCTTCCTCACGCCCATCTGCTGAGGGTCTGCGTGCACGGAAGGCGATCGAGTTATCAGGCACCGATGGATGGATGAAACGATCGACCCGGCCGGCCGCGGAACGATCGATTGACAGGTAGCAGTTCGACGGCGACGGTACCTGCAGGGTCGTGGAGGTCGTCGTCCAAAGGATGGTCCAAGCACGGCGAGGGCGGCGCCGTCGCCATGGGTGGTGGATGGGGTCGCTTGCGTTGCGTCTCTCCTTTCCGCGCCGCGCTGCCTGCCCTGCGCAAGAGGCGTTGAAGGAGGAGGAGGGGAGAAGGCGGTGTGGGGAGTGAGTTCCGTGAGAGGCCAGCCGAGGCCGAGCCAATATGAAGAGGAGAGGGGAGGAGTGGAGTGCTGGGGGCGGGAGGACCGGAGGAAGTTAACGGAAGGGAGACGGGAGTTCGAATTTTGAATTTCGAAATCCCCCACTCCTTCTCACGGAAGCCGAGCTGCGGCCGTGCCAGTGCCAGTGCCAGCCTTGGGAAAGAACGACGACGCCTCTCCTCCCGTTACGTCCCGTCAGGGGTGGCTTGAACGGATTTGTTTGACTAGCTAGCTAGTAGGAGTAGTCTTGTGCAGTAACTACTCCTGGTGCGCAAAAGAGAAATGTTTTTTAGATTTGAGAAGTGTAAAAAAGTCATCAAAGATACAAGTATCATGCATGCAGCCCATAAAAAAATCAGGCATGCAGACCTGGATGTTATTTGAATCTGCAAAGGATACAGGTTGCATCTGACTGCAAGGTGGCAGTGGACGACATCAAGAAAAGGAACATGGCGAGCTACAGAGCAATTATAAATGAAATTATCGATCACAGCAGTATGTTTTTTTCTGTAGCTTTGTCCATGAATTTAGGAGCTCGAATTTCGAGGCTCACAATTTAGCGAAGCGAAGTTTGAATTTGGGGGTGAGCCGCCATGTTTGGCTAGGCCATCCCGGTGATCTTGGTTTTGTACCTGTAAACATTATGACCATTTGAATAAAAGCTTCGCGAGATTGTCTTAAAATAAACCTCAGAAGGTTTCAAATAATAATTTCGAGGTCGGCATGTTGTACGAAAATTGCAAGCAGAAGGGGTCCAAAAGGCAAATTCAAATTTGTAGAAACGTCGTCAAACATTATGCGTTTCAACAAACCTATAGGTACTATAGGTGTGCGTTGTTCGGTGATTTTTTTGAAAAATAGAAAAAAATAATTGACACACGACGCACCAGTGTGCAAGATTTTGATCTACCATGCCTCCGTGATCATACCGTCAATCTGTCATTATTAGGAGTTCAAAATTATAGAACCATGTGTGGGTATAATGGTGCCGACTAAGGTCATGGCGGACGAGGCTTCTCTGATCGTTGTTGCAGGCCGCGACACCACGCTCGGGATGCTCCGGGGGAAAACCATAGATCTGGATCTGCCCGGATCGGACATGACAACATCTTCGATGTCGCTCTCCCTCCGGGGCATCGTTTTGGAGCAGGTGCTGACTGGAAGGGCCTAGTGGTGGAGCGGGGTTTCATCCTCCGCATCGACGACGACGGATCTCGGCGGCGTGGCGTAGTGGAGTCTCGGCGTCTGATGCGGGTTGACAGCCTCGCGCAGAAGGACGGGTTGTCTGGCGTCATGGTGGCGTCAACGGCAGGCCTGGCAAGGTCGATGCGTCGGTTCCTGTTCTGAAGATCTATCGGTGGAAGATGGCGACGTCCGCCTCTGAGGGTGCCGGACCGGTGTGTGCTCCAGACCCGGCATTGTGGCTTGGTTGGATCCTCCGGCTTTAGACGTTAGGCTTTGGTGTGAAGCCTGTTTGGTATTTGGACTGGACTATCGGCACCCCTTCATCAAGTGGATAGGAGTAGCGACAGCTATTGCCGAGATGATGGCTTCAGACTGATTGATGTATTACTTTGTAAGGTCTTCATGAATAATTAATAAAGTGGATGCATACATCGTCCAGATGCAGAGGTCGGGGGCCATCCTCCTTTTTCTAAAAAAATGTGTGGGTATAATGCTAAACGTTTTCTCATCAAGTGATTATGGTGCACGCGCATGAACAAAAAAGCTTGGGGTGATTCAAGATGGGGGAGGTGGAAGAATTTGCGCATGACGAAGATCCAAGGAGATCATACATCTCCAAGAGTGAAGACTTGCCCCTGTGGCAACTCGCCTTGGTGTCATTCCTACCCCTTGACTGAGCCTTTCTTCTTCCGCTTCGGCTCCTCCACCCTCCCTCCCCTCCCTATCTTCAGTGGCCGATGATGAGCGGGAGGGCAGCTCGAATCATGTGCTATATATACACTACCAGGGTTCCTTTTCTTTTGAATAAACTGATACGTCTCCAACGTATCTATAATTTTTTATTGTTCCATGCTATTATATTATTTGTTTTGGATGTTTTATATGCATTAATATGCTATTTTATAAGATTTTTGGGACTAACCTATTAACCTAGAGCCCAGTGCCAGTTTTTGTTTTTTCCTTGTTTTAGGGTTTCGCAGAAAAATAATACCAAGCGGAGTCCAAACGGAATAAAACTTTTGTGATGATTTTTCTTGGACCAAAAGACATCCAGGAGACTTGGAGTGCAAGTTAGAAGAGCCTCAAGGCGGCCACACGGGTGGAGGGCGCGCCCCCCGATCTTGTGGGCCCCTCGAGGATCCCCTGACCTAGATCTTCCTCCTATATATACTCTTATACCCCAAAAACATCCAGGGGAGCCACGAAACCACTTTTCCACCGCCGCAACCTTCTGTACCTGTGAGATCCCATCTTGGGACCTTTTCCGGCATCCTGCCGGAGGGGGATTCGATCACGAAGGGCTTCTACATCAACACCATTGCCTCTCCCATGATGTGTGAGTAGTTTACTTCAGACCTACGGGTCCATAGCTAGTAGCTAGATGGCTTTCTTCTCTCTCTTTGATTCTCAATACAAAGTTCTCCTCGATGTTCTTGAAGATCTATTCGATGTAATACTCTTTTGCGGTATGTTTGCTGAGATCTAATGAATTGTGGATTTATGATCAGCTTATCTATGAATATTATTTGAATCTTCTCTGAATTCTTATATGCATGATTTGGTATCTTTGCAAGTCTCTTCGAACTATCGATTTGGTTTGGCCATCTAGATTGGTTTTTCTTGCAATGGGAGAAGTGCCTAGCTTTGGGTTCAATCTTGCGGTGTCCTTTCCCAGTGACAGTAGGGGCAGCAAGGCACGTATTGTATTGTTGCCATCGAGGATAAAAAGATGGGGTTTTCATCATATTTTTGACTTAATTCCTCTACATCATGTCATTTTGCTTAAAGCGTTACTCGGTTCTTTATGAACTTAATACTCTAGATGCATGCTGGATAGCAGTCGATGTGTGGAGTAATAGTAGTAGATGCAGAATCGTTTCGATCTACTTGACACGGACGTGATGCCTATATTCATGATCATTGTCTTAGATATCATCATAACTTTGCGCTTTTCTATCAATTGCTCGACAGTAATTTGTTCACCCACCGTAATAATTTCTATCTTGAGAGAAGCCTCTAGTGAAACCTATGGCCCCCGGATCTATTTTACAACATATTAGTTTCCCGTCAACTTGCCAATTCTAGTTTGCTATTTACTTACTTTACAATCTTTTACTTTCCGTTCCACAAACCAAAAATACCAAAAAAATATTACTTTACCGTTTATCCATCTCTATCAGATCTCACTTTGCGAATAACCGTGAAGGGATTAACAACCCCTTTGTCGCGTTGGTTGCAAGTTGGTGTTTGTTTGTGCAGGTATTCAGTGGCTTGTCGCGTTGTCTCCTACTGGATTGATACCTTGGTTATCAAAACTGAGGGAAATACTTACGCTACTTTGTTGCATCACCCTTTCCTCTTCAAGGGAAAACCAACGCAAGCTCAAGAGGTAGCATAAACCTGGTCTAGTGCCTCCTTTTCCTGCAACCCACGTTGCGGCCATGGTTGTCAGATCTCAGGCTATCCATGTCCCTGTTGCAGGCAAGGTCTCGCCTTCCTCTGTACATCGGTAGTCATTAAGGTGATGAGGACAGAGTAGAAATAGGGTGCGGTTCTTCGGTAGGGCGATTGGAGTCAAGTTCATCCTCATCGGCGTTGGAAGATAGGCGATGGCACCTACTGTTTTTTTCCATCCTTTGGGATGACAACGGTTGATGGCCTACTTACTCGTCCCCATCAGTGAATTTTCTGGCCGAATGGCGACCAACTCTTTCCTCCAGACTTTGTGTGGCATATGGATGGTAGTCTCAACCTTTACTCATAGTCTTAGTATTCAGGTGTTGCAGCCAGTGCGATCATGCCACCCAAGTGGTTCATCCTCGGCAGAGGTGGGGTTCAACTTGAGAGGAAGCTGATATAGACATGATCATGTTCTCTCATCCGGTTCAAGGTCCTTCCTGCAAAAGTCAGGGGCTAGGTGGTAATTTTATGTTTCTGCTGGAAAATATAATGGCTCTCTATTTTAATATAATAGTGTTGGGCCCTTCAAGGCCCTTCTAGTGTTCAAAAAGATATTTGCGCTTGACAAAGGAAAGGAGTATTTTGCGGTTTCTCAATGTCACTATAGATGCCATATTGCGGCAGCGCAAACTCAGTGATATCTTAGATTTATGCACGTGTTGAATTGGTTACCAACATTTTTTCCCATGACCATGTATACCATTCTGTTAGTGTAACCAACACAACGTCGTCGGAGGGAGTGAGTTAGGATAGGAAAAGTACTCACCTATCATGGCCAAAATCACCGGTAGCCGTTAGTCATAAATCTAAGTTACTAATTACAACCTTGACACATCACGTATGTAACACAATCAACCTCAACACATCACGTATGTAACACCTAAATAAAATCATGTCTTTCCACCAACTTTCATGTGACTAATTTGGAGCATCCATCAGAGATCCAACGGACAACGTACATTTTTTGTGTATTTTTGCATCTATGAGTTGCTTCTATTATCACCCCTACCCCCATTAGTCTAGTGCAATAGTTGCTTAAAACTGGTGTTTTCCCATAAGTTCTAGTCAATAGTTTTCATTTTTTATAATTATTTTACATTTTCATGACCGTGGATCATGTTGTTAGTCAATGATGAAAATGATGTGCTATAGCACTTCTTTTAATGGATGTGATATATCATGTTGTAACCGTGCACTATGGTCACAAAATGTGAAAATCCTCATGAGAATCAAAATGTTATGATATAACTCATTAAAATGACCAAAAAACGAAAAAATGACGCTTTTTCACAATGACCATGAAAGAGTTGTTAGGGAACGTAGTAATAATTCAAAATTTTCCTACGTGTCACCAAGATCAATCTAGGAGATACTAGCAATGAGAGAGAGGGAGTGCATCTTCATACCCTTGAAGATCGCTAAGCGGAAGCGTTACAAGAACGCGGTTGATGGAGTCGTACTCACGGTGATTCAAATCGCGGAAGATCCGATCCAAGCGTCGAACGGACGGCGCCTCCACGTTCAACACACGTACAGCCCGGGGACGTCTCCTCCTTCTTGATCCAGCAAGGGGAGAGGAGAAGTTGAGGGAGAACTCCGGCAGCACGACGGCGTGGTGGTGGAGCTTGTGGTTCTCATGCAGGGCTTCGCCAAGCACTACGGAGGAGGAGGTGTAGGAGGAGGGAGGGCTGCGCCAAGGGAAGGGTGCGGCTGCCCTCTCTCTCCCTCACTATATATAGGGGGAAGGGGGAGGAGGAGGCGCCCTAGGGTTTCCCTAGGGGAGGAGCGGCGGACACAGGGGAAACCCTAGATGGGTTTGGGCGCCCCCACCCCTAGGAAACTTGCCCCCCAAGCCGGGAGGGGTGGCTGCCCTAGGGGAGGCGCCCCCACCTCTCTAGGTTACATGAGATGGGGTGGGAGGGGCGTTCAGCCCCTTAGTGGGCTGATGTGCCCCCTCCCCTTGGCCCATAAGGCCCCCAAACGCTTGCCGGGGCCTCCGAAACCCCTTTCGGACACGCTGGTCGTCACCCGGTACCCCCGGAACAATTCCAGACTCCAATACCCTTCGACCAATATATCGATCTTCACCTCCGGACCATTCTGGAGTTCCTCATCACGTCCGGGATCTCATCCGGGACTCCAAACAACCTTCGGTAACCACATACTATTTCCCATAACAACTCTAGCGTCACCGAACCTTAAGTGTGTAGACCCTACGGGTTCGGGAACATGCAGACACGACCGAGACACCTCTCCAGCCAATAACCAATAGCGGGATCTGGATACCCATATTGGCTCCCACATGTTGTTTGGGATCGTTGCAGAAATCAAAAAAATTCTACGCATCACCAAGATCAATCTATGGAGAGACTAGCAATGAGAGAAAGGGGAGTGCATCTTCATACCCTTGAAGATCGCGACGCGAAGCGTTACAAGAACGCGGATGAAGGAGTCGTACTCGCAGCGATTCAGATCGCAGTTGATTCCGATCTAAGCGCCGAACAACGGCGCCTCCGCGTTCAACACACGTGCAGCACGGGGACGTCTCCTTCTTCTTGATCCAGCAAGGGGGGAAGGAGAAGTTGGGGAAGAACTCCGGCAGCACGACGGCGTGGTGGTGGAGCTTGCAGTTCTCCGGCAGGGCTTCGCCAAGCTCAACGGAGGAGGAGGGGGTGTTGGAGAGGGGGAGGGTTGCGCCTTGGATGAGGTGTTGCTGCCCTCCCTCCTCCCCTCTATTTATAGGGCGAAGGGGGAAGGGGCCCGGCCCCTCTAGATGAGATCTAGAGGGGGGGCGGCGGCCAAGGGGAGGGGGCTTGCCCCCCAAGCCAAGGGGGGCACCCCCCTTAGGGTTTCCCCCAACCCTAGGCGCATGGGCCCTAGGGGGGATGGCGCCCAGCCCACTTAGGGCCTGGTTCCCTTCCACATACAGCCCATAGGGCCCTCCGGGGCAGGTGGACCCTCCCGGTGGACCCCCAGAACCCCTTCGGTGGTCCCGGTACAATACCGGCAAACCCCTGAATACTTCCGGCGACCGTATGATGACTTCCCATATATAAATCTTCACCTCCGGACCATTCCAGAACTCCTCGTGACGTCCGGGATCTCATCCGGGACTCCGAACAACATTCGGTAACCACATACTATTTCCCATAACAACTCTAGCATCACCGAACCTTAAGTGTGTAGACCCTACGGGTTCGGGAACCATGTAGACATGACCGAGACATCTATCCGGCCAATAACCAACAGCGGGATCTGGATACCCATGTTGGCTCCCACATGTTCCACGATGATCTCATCGGATGAACCACGATGTCGGGGATTCAATCAATCCCGTACACAATTCCCTTTGTCTACCGGTATGATACTTGCCCGAGATTCGATCGTCGGTATCCCTATACCTTGTTCAATCTCGTTACCGGCAAGTCTCTTTACTCGTTCGTAACACATCATCCCGTGATCAACTCCTTGGTCACATTGAGCTCATTATGATGATGTCCTACCGAGTGGGCCCAGAGATACCTCTCCGTCAGACGGAGTGACAAATCCCAGTCTCGATTCGTGCCAACCCAACAGACACTTTCGGAGATACCCGTAGTGTGCCTTTATAGCCACCCAGTTACGTTGTGACGTTTGGCACACCCAAAGCATTCCTACGGTATCCGGGAGTTGCACAATCTCATGGTCTAAGGAAATGATACTTGACATTAGAAAAGCTTTAGCAGACGAACTACACGATCTTGTGCTATGCTTAGGATTGGGTCTTGTCCATCACATCATTCTCCTAATGATGTGATCCCGTTATCAATGACATCCAATGTCCATGGTCAGGAAACCGTAACCATCTATTGATCAACGAGCTAGTCAACTAGAGGCTCACTAGGGACATGTTGTGGTCTATGTATTCACACATGTATTATGATCTCCGGATAACACAATTATAGCATGAACAATAGACAATTATCATGAACAAGGAAATATAATAATAACCACTTTATTATTGCCTCTAGGGCATATTTCCAACAGTCTCCCACTTGCACTAGAGTCAATAATCTTGTTACATTGTGATGAATCGAACACCCATAGAGTTCTGGTGTTGATCATGTTTTGCTCGTGGAAGAGGTTTATTCAACGGATCTGCGACATTCAGATCCGTATGCACTTTACAAATATCTATGTCTCCATCTTGAATATATTCAAGAATGGAGTTGAAGCGAAGCTTGATATGCCTGGTCTTCCTGTGAAACCTGGGCTCCTTGGCAAGGGCAATAGCTCTAGTGTTGTCATAGAAGAGTGTCATTGGGCCCGACGCATTGGGAATAACTCCTAGGTCGGTGATGAACTCCTTCATCCAGAATGCTTCCTGTGCTGCCTCCGAGGCTGCTATGTACTCCACTTCACATGTAGATCCTGCCACGACGCTTTGCTTGCAACTGCACCGGCTGACTGCCCCACCATTCAAAATATACACGTATCCTGTTTGCGACTTGGAGTCATCCAGATCTGTGTTGAAGCTAGCATCGACGTAACCCTTTACGACGAGCTCTTCGTCACCTCCATAAACGAGAAACATATCCTTAGTCCTTTTCAGGTACTTCAGGATATTCTTGACCGTAGTCCAGTGTTCCATGCCGTGATTACATTGGTACCTTCCTACCAAACTTACGGCAAGGTTCACATCAGGTCTGGTACACAGCATGGCATACACAATAGACCCTATGACCGAGGCATAGGGGATGACACTCATCTTTTCTCTATCTTCTGTCCTGGTCGGGCATTGAGCCATGCTCAATCTCACACCTTGCAATACAAGCAAGAACCCCTTCTTGGACTGATCCATATTGAACTTCTTCAATATCTTGTCAAGGTATGTGCTTTGTGAAAGACCAATGAGGCGTCTCGATCTATCTCTATAGATCTTGATGCCTAATATGTAAGCAGCTTCTCCAAGGTCCTTCATTGAAAAACACTTATTCAAGTAGGCCTTTATGCTTTCCAAGAATTCTATATCATTTCCCATCAATAGTATGTCATCCACATATAATATGAGAAATGCTACAGAGCTCCCACTCACTTTCTTGTAAACACAAGCTTCTCCATAAGTCTGTGTAAACCCAAACGCTTTGATCATCTCATCAAAGTGAATGTTCCAACTCCGAGATGCTTGCACCAGCCCATAGATTGAGCGTTGGAGCTTGCATACCTTGTCAGCATTCTTAGGATCGACAAAACCTTTCGGCTGCATCATTTACAATTCTTCCTTAAGGAAACCATTAAGGAATGCCGTTTTGACGTCCATTTGCCATATCTCATAATCATAGAACGCGGCAATTGCTAACATGATTCGGACGGACTTCAGCTTCGCTACGGGTGAGAAGGTCCCATCGTAGTCAACCCCTTGAATTTGTTGATAAACCTTAGCGACAAGACGAGCCTTATAGATGGTCACATTACCATCCGCGTCTGTCTTCTTCTTAAAGATCCATTTGTTCTCTATGGCTTGCCGATCATCGGGCAAGTCTGTCAAAGTCCATACATCGTTTTCATACATGGATCCTATCTCGGATTTCATGGCTTCAAGCCATTTGTTGGAATCCGGGCCCGCCATCGCTTCTTCATAGTTCGAAGGTTCACCATTGTCTAACAACATGATTTCCAGGACAGGGTTGCCGTACCACTCTGGTGCGGAACGTGTCCTTGTGGACCTACGAAGTTCAGTAGCAACTTGATCCAAAGTTTCATGATCATCATCATTAACTTCCTCTCTAGTCGGTGCAGGCACCACAGAAACATCTTCCTGAGCTGCGCTACTCTCCGGTTCAAGAGGCAATACCTCATCAAGTTCTACTTTCCTCCCACTTACTTCTTTCGAGAGAAACTCTTTCTCTAGAAAGGATCCATTCTTGGCAGCAAAGATCTTGCCTTCGGATCTGAGGTAGAAGGTATACCCAATAGTTTCCTTAGGGTATCCTATGAAGACGCATTTTTCCGATTTGGGTTCGAGCTTTTCAGGTTGAAGTTTCTTGACATAAGCATCGCATCCCCAAACTTTCAGAAACGACAGCTTAGGTTTCTTCCCAAACCATAATTCATACGATGTCGTCTCAACGGATTTTGATGGAGCCCTATTTAAAGTGAATGCGGCAGTCTCTAAAGCATAACCCCAAAATGATAGCGGTAGATCGGTAAGAGACATCATAGATCGTACCATATCTAATAGAGTGCGCTTAGGACGTTCGGACACACCATTAGGCTGAGGTGTTCCAGGCGGCGTGAGTTGTGAAACAATTCCGCATTTCCTTAAGTGCGCGCCAAATTCGTGACTCAAATATTCCCCTCCATGATCTGATCGTAAGAACTTTATTTTCCTGTCACGTTGATTCTCAACCTCACTCTGAAATTCCTTGAACTTTTCAAAGGTCTCAGACTTGTGTTTCATTAAGTAGTCATACCCATATCTACTTAAGTCATCAGTGAGGGTGAGAACATAACGATAATGTAAGGGCATATTTATCCCTAAGATGTTTTGGTGATTGATGACAATGCTTTTGCGGACTAATCGTGTGCATTGAGTGTTTTTCAGAGATTAATCCTTTTGGCACGAGATGATTCCCTCCCCTCGGAGCTTGAAGCAAAGACGGTGTAGTCCTTTCGAATTAGTTTGGTGGACTAGTTTCATAGGGATCACCGTTCTATCAAGAGGGGGTCCGTTTTGGAAAGGCTAGGGCGGAATCATCACGTACACTTCCTTTGCCCCTCCCTCCGAGCCTTTCCGTTTCGATGATGGGCTCGTTTCTCTTCTCAGTGTGCTCTCTGTGGTCCCAGCGGTAGTACCGCGGGACAGAGCGGTAGTACCGCTTGGGTGCTACAAGCGGTAGTACCGCTCTGGAGCGGTAGTACCGCTCCAGAGCAGTTGTACCGTTGTTAGCCCCCAACTATGTGCTCTCTCTGGTCCCAGCGGTAGTACCGCGGGATGGAGCGGTAGTACCGCTTGGGTGCTACAAGCGGTAGTACCGCTCTGGGAGCGGTAGTACCGCTCCAGAGCAGTAGTACCACTGGTAGCCCCCAGCCGTAGTACCGCGGTGGTCTCGTGCTAGTACCGCCTCGATTCGAGGGCTCTTTTTTCGTGTCGGGTTTTACGGTACTGGCCGCGGCAGTGGGGGGCCGTAGTACCGCTCGTATGCAGTGGTACCGCCCTCCCACCGCGGTAGTACCGCTCTGGGCCAAGCGGCAGTACCGCGAGGAGGAGCGGTAGTACCGCGTATAGTGGCAAGCGGTAGTACCGCTGGCCCGGCGGTAGTACCGCTCTCTGCGGGGCAGAAGTGGGGGTAACGGTTGGTTTGTTCCCCCCACTATATAAGGGGGTTTTCTTCCCCAAAGTTGACCTACCTCTTCCCCCAAAAGCTCCATTGTTGCTCCAAGCTCCATTTTCGCCCGTTCTCTCTCCCTAGCCAATCAAACTTGTTGATTTGCTTGGGATTGGTTGAGAAGGCCACGATCTACACTTCCACCAAGAGAAATTTGATTCCCCCACTTATCCCTAGCGGATCTTGTTACTCTTGGGTGTTTGAGCACCCTAGACGGTTGAGGTCACCGCGGAGCCATAGTCCATTGTGGTGAAGCTTTGTGGTGTCGTTGGGAGCCTCCAATTAAGTTGTGGAGATTGCCCCAACCTTGTTTGTAAAGGTCCGGTCGCCGCCTTCAAGGGCACGAATAGTGGAATCACGGCATCTCGCATTGTGTGAGGGCGTGAGGAGAATACGGTGGCCCTAGTGGCTTCTTGGGGAGCATTGTGCCTCCACACCGCTCCAACGGAGACGTACTTCCCCTCAAAAGGAAGGAACTTCGGTAACACATCCTCGTCTTCACCGGCTCCACTCTTGGTTATCTTGTTCCTTTACTTTCGCAAGTTTACTCGTGTTATATCTCTTATTTGCTTGCGAGCTTGTTGTCATTGCATCATATAGGTTTCTCACTTAGTTGCATATCTAGACAACCTATTTTGATGCAAAGTTTAATTTGGTAAAGAAAAGTTAAAAATTGTTAGTTGCCTATTCACCCCCCCCTCTAGTCAACTATATCGATCCTTTCAATTGGTATCAGAGCCTCGTCTCTTTATTAAGGACTTTACCGTCCAAAGAGTATGGTTGACGTCGTAGACGGTGTGGAGGAGCACTCCGGTGAGAATCCAGTCTCATCTACGGGAGATGGGGGAACCGCGGTCTCTCATGAGGAATTCAATGTGGCGTTGGACACATTGAAAACCTCCATGACGACCAAGGTCGAAAGCATGTTGAATAAATTCTTAGAAGGGCTTAAACTTACCACCGCACTGTTGAAAGTGGGTGATCCCGCTAACAAGGTGACGGATGCTACCTCCGACAAGGGGGAAGCTTCTAGCGAGAAAGCTCCTTTTTCTAGTGATAAAAATGGGACCAGCATCTTTGCCCATGTGGAACCTCCACCTGTCTATGGTGGACCGCTCCCTTCCACTCATTTGAATCATGCCGGCCCGGCCCCTAAGATTGAGAAGAATGTAGATTTTGATTCTTGGGTCTATCGTTTTAAGCGTCATTTAAATCATGTGAACACTAACCTTTGGAGAATCATTGAAGAGGGTTTTTATCCGCATGACCGAAGTAACTTCACTCCTAGAGAAGTTGTGGATCATCAATTCAATGAGAATGCTCTCTTCATCATCTAAGAAGCAATCCCACCCGAAGATCTTCCTCATCTCCGGCCTTACACTGTGGCCAAAGATGCTTGGCTCCAAGTTGTTTCCCTCTATCGCGGAAGCGCAAGCATTCAACGCTCCAACTATGAAGTGGTGCAAGATGAAGCCGACGAGTTTGCAATGAAAGAAGATGAAGAACCTCGCGAGCTTTTTCGGAGAGTAACCAAACTCGCGGTCTCTCTCCGAGATCATGGAAGTAAAGACACGGATGGCAATTGGATCAAGCACAAATTCCTCAAGGCAATGATGCCCTACCACAAAGCCATGTCCTCCGTAATTCGTCAAAGGCCGGACTTCCACACCTTGTCATCAAGTGAAGTGTTGGATGAATTTGTTGCTATGAGCATCTTGGACAAGACCGCCGACAATGCGGTTCTTCGTTCTCAAAGAGTAAAGAAGCCCAACCTTGCTCTAAAGGCCAAGGTTAGTATGGAGGAAGAGGATGAAGAGGAAGAAGAAGAGGGCAACCTCGAATATACGAAGTATGCCTATCATGAACACATGGCTCTTGCTTCAAGGAAATTTTGGAGCAAGAAGAACACAAGGCCAAACTTCAACAAGAGCAATTCAAGTGGCGCAAAGGGCGAGCAACGGGTGAGGACTTGCTTCAATTGTGGCAATGTGAGCCACTTTGTTGCGGAGTGCCCTTACGAGAAGAGGGAAGACAATGGTGGCAAGCTCATTAGAAAAGACAAGGCCAAGTCGTTCCCCAACAAGAGCAACTTCACCAAGAAGACTCCTCCCAAGGCGTTGGTGGTACAAGAAGAGTACAATGAGGATGATGACGATGACGAAGATGGTGAGTCGGTTGCCATGGCCTCCGTTGCCATTGCGAAGACTCCACGGGTGTCTCTCTTCGACTCACCCAATGAGAACATCACCGCCAAGTGCCTCATGGCTAAAGCCACCAATAAGGTAACCTCCAACATCAAAACTACCATCATTAATCATCCTTCTTCGACGGATAGCATTGATGAACATGAGGGGACAAATGTGGAGGAAAATGAGTTTGAGATCTTTATGAGTAAACTCAAGGGTAAATCCAAGAAGCACTTCGTTGTTCTCTTGGAACAACTTGGTGAAGCCAATGACATGATCGAGGCTCACGAAGATACCATCTCTAAGATGGAGGGGCATAGTCGTGACTATGCCGATGAGATTTCGGATCTTTCCAATGCTCTTGACAAAGAGCATGGTCTTCGTTTGGCTCTTGAGGAGTCATACAACGATGATCATGCTAAGTTAAAGGAAGATCTTGATCATGCTCTTGTTGTGTCTCGTGTGCTAAACTCCGAGAAGGTAAAATTTGGGGTTGATCTTGCTAGACTTAAAGAGGAGTTTGACATTCTCGACAAGGCTCACAAAGTCTTGAAGGGTGCTCATGCTAGCCTCAAGGAGTCTCATGATCAACTCCAAGTAAAGCTAACTAAGGAGAAAGCCACCTTTCCTCATATGGTGTTAATTGATAATGCAAATGCTACTAACTCTTGTTGTGAGCATGTGCATCTTGTTGAGGAGAATGCTAAGTTGAAGGAGCAACTTGAGAAAGGCCTTGTGTCATGCATACAAGGTGAGAAGAACCTCAACGACCTTTTGAGAAACCAAAAGGAAGTTGTGGCCAAGGAGGGGATTGGGTTCGCACCCAAGCCCAAGAACAAGAAGAAGAATGACAAGACCAAATGACCTCCCCCTCTTAAGCAAACTTTTGTGAAGGAGGGAGAGGGTACTTCCAAGGAGAAGAAGAACAATGCGAAGGGTGACGGTGTCAAGAAGGGCAATTCCACCCCATCCAACAAAGCCGGCGATTTTAATCCTTCTTATGTGTTATGTCGTGCAAGTGATGGGCATGTTTATGCCAAATTTGTTGGTTCACCTCATGAGTACATTGAATGGTCCATTTGGGTTCCTAAGACCCTTGTTACTAACATCAAAGGACCCATTACAAAATGGGTACCTAAAACCAAGCATTGATCTCTTGTAGGTGTTTGCTTCTGGTGGGGGATCATGGTTGCTCGATAGTGGAGCTACAAATCATATGACCGGAAGCAAGGACTTGGTGGTGGACGTGCACAAGATTCCATCTTTGCCCACCAATGTCGAGTGGGGTGATGCCTCGTCTTCTAAGGTATTGGGACTCGGCAAACTTGTCATTTCTCATGATCTCACGATCAAGAAGGTCATGCTAGTTGAGTCCCTTGCATACAATTTACTTTCCGTTCGTCAACTTGCTATCATGGGCTTTGCCACTTTCTTTGATATTGATACCGTGGCCCTCTTGTGGAGCAAGACTCTTAAAGTAGCCTTTGTTGGGCATGTCGAGAACGGTCTCTATGTGATTAACTTTTCGGAGCGACCCACTAAGACCGCGACATGCCTAATGGCTAAAGTTGACGTGGGATGGCTTTGGCATCGCTGTTTAGCCCATGTCAATATGAGATCTTTGCAAAGTCTTCTCAAGGGGGACCATGTCTGTGGACTAACGAACGTTAGTTTTGCTAAAGATTGTGCTTGCAGTGCTTGTATCGAAGGAAAGCTTCATGAGAAGGCTCACCCTCCCACGACTCTCATTTACTCGAAGAGGCCCTTGGAGCTCCTTCATTTGGATCTCTTTGGGCCTCCATCCTTTGATAGTCTTGGGGGTAGAAAATATTGCTTGGTAATTGTGGATGACTATTCTAGATACACTTGGGTGTATTTTTTCAAGAGGAAGAGTGAGACCCAACAAACAGTCATTGACTTTGCAAATGAAGCCCAACGTCAACACAATGCAAAGACCTTGACTATAAGGAGTGACAACGGCACCGAGTTCAAGAACTACACCCTGTATGAGTTTCTTAGTGATGAGGGGATCAAGCATCAATATTCCGCACCTTACACCCCTCAACAAAATGGTGTTGCGGAGAGGAAGAACCGGACGTTGATGGATGCGGCAAGGACCATGATGGCGGAGTTCAAGTCTCCATACAACTTTTGGGCCGAAGCCATCAACACCGCGTGTCATGCTTCAAATCGGCTCTATCTCCGCAAAGGCTTGAACAAGACTCCATATGAGATACTCACTGGTAACAAGCCCAACCTCAAGTACTTTCGGGTGTTCAGGTGTAAGTGTTTCATTCTCAAGAAAGGTGTTCGTTTGTCTAAATTTGAGACTAGAGCTCATGAGGGCATATTTGTTGGTTATGCTACAAACTCCCATGCTTACCGTGTTCTCAATAAGTCCACGGGACTTATTGAGGAGACGTGTAACGTGGAGTTTGATGAGAATAACGGCTCCCAAGTGGAGCAAAGTGGTACTTGTGATGTAGGTGATGAAATTCCTCCCCAAGCCATAAGAAGAATGGGTGTTGGATATATCCTACCCATTGAGGAACCCCTTGTGGCCTAAGCAGAAGGACAATGCTCCACTCAAGTGGAGCCATCACCAACCCAAGACCCACACGCTTCCGAAGAACAAAGTGAAGGCCCTCAACCTCATGAACAAGATCAAGGGCAAGATCAACCTCAAGATGGTGGTGATCCACCAAATGATGCCCAAGGTCAAGTTCCTCCCCTCGAGTAAGTTCAAGATCAAGAACAAGCTCAAGACGACACTCAAGATGATCAAGTAACCCCTCCTCACTTCACTTCCGAGGAGGAATTGGAGCGTCGTGCCGCTAAGATCGCTTCCAAGCTCACCACCAAAGATCATCTCATGGAGAATGTGGTTGGAAGCCTAAGAAAGGGGGTAAGCACTCGTAGACAATTAGCAAACTATTGTGAACATCATGCGTTTGTTTCTTGTGTCGAACCCCAAAAGGTTTATGAAGCGCTCGAGGACCCGGATTGGCTCAATGCCATGCATGAAGAACTCAACAACTTCGAACATAACCAAGTGTGGAAATTAGTGCCAAGGCCAACCGGGAATCATAATGTCATTGGAACCAAGTGGATATTCAAGAACAAGCAAGACGCTCATGGAATCATTGTTCGCAACAAGGCTCGTTTGGTGGCACAAGGCTACTCCCAAGTCGAGGGTATCGACTATGGTGAAACCTTTGCCCCCGTCGCTCGCCTTGAATCTATTCGTTTGTTGATTGCTTATGCTTCTCATCATAATTTCACATTGCAACAAATGGATGTGAAGAGTGCTTTTCTTAATGGTCCCATAAATGAGTTGGTATATGTCAAACAACCCCCCGGGTTCGAAGATCCCTATTTTCCCGATCATGTGTATCAACTCCACAAGGCGCTCTATGGCCTTAAACAAGCCCCACGTGCATGGTATGAGCATCTTACGGAGTTGTTACAAGATCGTGGATTCGAAATCGGGAAAATCGACCCCACTCTTTTTACTAAGAAGGTCAAAGGGGAGTTGTTTGTGTGCCAACTATATGTTGATGATATCATTTTTGGTTCCCCTAACAAAGCCTTCAATGAAGAATTTGCCGCTCTCATGACCTCAAAGTTCAAGATGTCTATGATGGGAGAGTTGAAGTTCTTTCTCGGATTCGAAATCAAACAAAGAAGAGAAGGAACCTTCATCAACCAAGCCAAATACACTCAAGACATGCTAAAGAGATTCAAGCTAAGTGATGTCAAGCCGGCTTCCACTCCAATGCCCATCAAGTGCCAACTTGACATTGATCCCAATGGTAAAGCGGTGGATCAAAAGGTATATCGCTCCATGATTGGATCCTTGCTTTACCTTTGTGCATCTAGACCGGATATCATGTTGAGTGTGGGAATTTGTGCACGGTTTCAAGCCGCACCTAAGGAAAGCCACTTTGTGGCGGTCAAGCAAATCTTTCGATATTTGGCTCATACCCCAAACTTTGGCTTATGGTACCCAAGAGGAGCAAACTTCAAGCTTGTAGGTTATTCGGACTCCGATTGGGCGAGAGACAAAGTGGATAGGAGGTCCACTTTCGGAGGGTGCCAATTTCTTGGTTGCTCTTTGGTAAGTTGGTCTTCTAAAAAGCAAAGTTGTGTGTCTCTCTCGTCCACCGAAGCAGAGTATGTGGCAGCCGGGAGTTGCTGTGCACAACTCTTATGGATGAGGCAAACTTTAAAGGATTACGGTGTCATTTGTGACAAAGTGCCTCTTTGGTGTGACAATGAAAGTGCCATCAAGATTTCTCTCAACCCAGTGCAACACTTCAAGACGAAGCATATTGAGATTCGGTATCACTTCATCCGGGATCATATTAGGCGAGGGGAGATCGAGCTCAACTATGTCAACACTCATGATAACCTTGCAGATATTTTCACGAAGCCATTGGATGAAGCAAGATTTCGCGAGTTAAGGCATGAGCTAAATATCATTGATTCGAGCAATGTGGTTTGAACCTTTGCACACCCCTCACATTCATTGTGCATTCTTGTCTAGGTGTAGGCATGGACTTAGGGGGAGTGTTGTTCTCTCAATGAATTCTTCCTCCCCCCATAATGCATAAACTAATCTCACTCTTTCACTTTAGCCATTTTTTATGGTACTTGTGCTTCAAATACGAGATTTGGTCATGGGCCCAAGGATAATTCTTCGCGGTGCCATACCAAGTGACTCAAACATAGGTAGCCTCGGCCACCGCCCTCTCGTATAGAGGCGTGTGGTTCTTGTTCTCTTGCTGGTGCTCTTGTTGGTCTACTTGCCATTGTTTCCCATCTTTCGTTTTGCGCCATAGGTGTTGAGTCTTGTTTGAGTTGCGCTGGGCGGTACTACTGTTGTGCAGGCGCGGTACTACCGCTGGAGCGGTACTACCGCTCTACGGAGCGGTACTACCGCTTATGTGGCTAAGCGGTACTACCGCCCATCACCATGGTACTACCGCTGAGGGGCGGGGCCAGGGGGTTAAGTCGTGGGCAGGGGTGGTTTCCTCCCCCCATACCCATTTGCTTCGTCCCCTGGTTCCTCTTCCTGTCTCTCCAGCGCCATTTCACCGCGGGAGGGCTCCGGCGGCCCTCCGTCTCCGGACCGTTCCTTCCCATTTCCTTCGGTGGAGTCGATCCCCACCTCGTCCTCTTGCCATGGATGCTGGTATTGCCCCCGTTCCTCTTCTCTTCTTGTCTAGTTTTCAGATCTCGCGTTTTAGGGGCAATAGTAGTTGCATCTCTAGATTTTTGGCCAAATCTAGGCTTGAGTAGGATGGAGAAGGCAACTAGACTCTTTGGATTGATGTTTGGTAGGTTTATTTTTGAATTTGGCATCCCCGGTAGTGCCGGATCTGACCACGGCAGTAGGGATCCTCCGTGCCCCGTCTCGGGCGGTACTACCGCTCATATGGCGCGGTACTACCGCTGGAGCCGTACTACCGCTGCGGAAGCACGGTACTACCGCTGGTGCGGTACTGTCGCTGGGCAGGCACGGTACTACCGCTGGATGCCCAGTTCCATTGTTTCCTACCACATGATTGATCCATATTTGTTGTGTTTATTTGGTTTTGATCGCTCTCTCTGGTTGTTTCTTGTGTCCGTGTGTTTGGTTCCAGGTGATGAACATCCTGAACAGCAAGTCCGCCGTGTCAACCCAGGGCGTTCAACGTCAAAGCGGTACCGCTCATCTGAGACTGCAGGTGGTTCTTCCAGTGCTCCACCGCCACCAGGGGGTGCTTCCTCAAGTGCTAATCCTCCTCGCAAGAAGAAGATTGCCAACCGACCGAAGCCAAGTGGCAAGAAGGTGACTGAGATGTCTAGCAAGGAATTCTGGGACAGGCGTCGGCGCAACCCATATGAGGAAGACCAAGAACCCAACCTTGTCAATCGCCCGTTCTGGAACCGGTTTCAGTATGCCACATACTTTGATGTGATCAAGGCTAAGAAGAACCTCTTTGTCAATGTTCATTCCATCAACACGGATGCTATGGAGAAGGACCCTGAGTACTTTGGTGATGCCCTTCAGATGTGCTCTCAGTTGAACATTCTCAGGATCATGCAGTTCAACAAGGACTTTGATGCAGATTTGCTGGCACAGTTCTTTGCCACTGTTCACCTAGGAACTGATGCAGACAGGACTCTGACTTGGATGACTAATGGGAAGGTGCTAGCTGTCAAGTGGCAGGCCTTCATGGGGCTGCTTGAGGTGGAAGATCAAGGGCTCGAGTCTCCAGTCAGTTTTCGTCCTCACCAAAATGTTACCTCCACTCACAAGCAAGCCCTCTGGCCCTACTGTACTCGGAAGGTCAACCCTGAGACCAGGAAGGAAACCTATGAGTTGTCTGCCTATTTGGACATCCTTCACCGTATCTTCCGCGAGACTCTCTTCCCTCGTATCGGGAATCTGGACATGGTACACTCTTATCTCGTGGACATGCTTCTCTTCTGCCAGCGTGAGAAGGAAGCAAACACTGGCGAGTCCCTGGACATCTCTCATGTCGTGTGGTCTGAACTTCTTGCTGCTGTTTCTGAGCGCAAGTGCCCAATTTATGGTCCGTTCATTATGTTGCTTATTGAGAGGGCCTGGAGACATACCTATCCTGAGGAGCAGCTGGAAACTGGAGAGTTGGTTTCTCATGAGATCAAGCGTCTGAGGAAGAAGGATAATTGGGGTAGATCTGGAGTTCCATCTTCTGCTGCTGCCATGGAGACCGAGGACGAGGCTGATGCCGGTGATGATGATGAGGATTATGTGCCTTCTGGGACAGAGCCTTCTGCGGCAGAGCCCTCTTGGGCAAAGAAGCTCAAACATAAGATGAAGAAGCTGTTCTGCATGGAGTCTCACGGTCAGTACATGACTCATGTGACTGAGAAGAAGGCAAGGGGACATCACAAGGAGCTTATGCGTCAGATGGGTGCGTCAGTCACCAGCGGCTCTGAGGGTCAGATCACTGAGGAGGAGGAGTGGATCCAGCAGCACTGTCCGTGGACCGATTCAGATGCCGAGCAGTTTCCGGGCGAGGACGGCAGTGCAAATGATCACGCAGAGTCCTGATGTTCGAGATCCTCAGCATGCTCTCACCTGGAGCCGTAGGTTAGCTCTTTGCCCCTTTTGGTGTCTCGATGCCAAAGGGGGAGAGAGTTTAGGGATTTGCGTCATTGTGTTGCGAGTGTGTCTTTGCCTTTGTGCTTTCGTTGTGTGCTACCTTGTGCTTTGCTTGGTTTTGTGTTCAGTGAGACCTTAGTTCAAGTCATATGGTGTGAGACGTATGCTACCCTATCCTTATCACATCTTTATATTTGTCTCTAGTCATTTGATATCTCATGAGTTACATGCTTTATTATGTTATATATCATGCTATCTTGTATCTCGCTTAGGTTGTTGGTCTCTAAAATACAGGGGGAGTGTTGATCCTAGTATGTGTGTCGTGCAGTCCAAAGCACTTATCTTGATGGCACACATCTAGGGGGAGCCCGTCTATATTTTAGAGATTTGGGGTTTGCTTATGTCCTTTGTCTTTTCCCAGTTGTGCAAATCCCATATTGTCATCAATCCACCAAAAAGGGGGAGATTGTAAGGGCATATTTATCCCTAAGATGTTTTGGTGATTGATGACAATGCTTTTGCGGACTAATCGTGTGCATTGAGTGTTTTTCAGAGATTCATCCTTTTGGCACGAGATGATTCCCTCCCCTCGGAACTTGAAGCAAAGACGGTGTAGTCCTTTCGAATTAGTTTGGCGGACTAGTTTCATAGGGATCACCGTTCTATCAAGAGGGGGTCCGTTTTGGAAAGGCTAGGGCGGAATCATCACGTACACTTCCTTTGCCCCTCCCTCCGAGCCTTTCCGTTTCGATGATGGGCTCGTTTCTCTTCTCAGTGTGCTCTCTGTGGTCCCAGCGGTAGTACCGCGGGACGGAGCGGTAGTACCGCTTGGGTGCTACAAGCGGTAGTACCGCTCCGGAGCGGTAGTACCGCTCCAGAGCAGTAGTACCGCTGTTAGCCCCCAACTATGTGCTCTCTTTGGTCCCAGCGGTAGTACCGCGGGATGGAGCGGTAATACCGCTTGGGTGCTACAAGCGGTAGTACCGCTCTGGAGCCGTAGTACCGCGGTGGTCTCGTGCTAGTACCGCCTCGATTCGAGGGCTCTTTTTTCATGTCGGGTTTTACGGTACTGGCCGCGGCAGTGGGGGGCCGTAGTACCGCTCGTATGCAGTAGTACCGCCCTCCCACCGCGGTAGTACCGCTCTGGGCCAAGCGGCAGTTCCGCGAGGAGGAGCGGTAGTACCGCGTATAGTGGCAAGCGATAGTACCGCTGGCCCAGCGGTAGTACCGCTCTCTGCGGGGCAGAAGTGGGGGTAACTGTTGGTTTGTTCCCCCCACTATATAAGGGGGTCTTCTTCCCCAAAGTTGACCTACCTCTTCCCCCAAAAGCTCCATTGTTGCTCCAAGCTCCATTTTCGCCCGATCTCTCTCCCTAGCCAATCAAACTTGTTGATTTGCTCGGGATTGGTTGAGAAGGCCACGATCTACACTTCCACCAAGAGAAATTTGATTCCCCCACTTATCCCTAACGGATCTTGTTACTCTTGGGTGTTTGAGCACCCTAGACGGTTGAGGTCACCGCGGAGCCATATTCCATTGTGGTGAAGCTTTGTGGTGTCGTTGGGAGCCTCCAATTAAGTTGTGGAGATTGCCCCAACCTTGTTTGTAAAGGTCCGGTCGCCGCCTTCAAGGGCACCAATAGTGGAATCACGGCATCTCGCATTGTGTGAGGGCGTGAGGAGAATACGGTGGCCCTAGTGGCTTCTTGGGGAGCATTGTGCCTCCACACCGCTCCAACGGAGACGTACTTCCCCTCAAAAGGAAGGAACTTTGGTAACACATCCTCGTCTTCACCAGCTCCACTCTTGGTTATCTCGTTCCTTTACTTTCGCAAGTTTACTCGTGTTATATCTCTTATTTGCTTGCGAGCTTGTTGTCATTGCATCATATAGGTTGCTCACTTAGTTGCATATCTAGACAACCTATTTTGATGCAAAGTTTAATTTGGGAAAGAAAAGCTAAAAAAATTTAGTTGCCTATTCACCCCCCCCTCTAGTCAACTATATCGATCCTTTCAGATAACCACCGCGAGCCTCAACGCTCATTGGACCGCACACATCAGTATGTATGATTTCCAATAAGTTGGTTGCTCGCTCCATTGTTCCAGAGAACGGAGTCTTGGTCATTTTGCCCATGAGGCATGGTTCACACGTGTTAAATGATTCATAATCAAGAGACTCCAAAAATCCATCTGCATGGAGTTTCTTCATGCGTTTGACACCAATGTGACCAAGGCGGCAGTGCCACAAGTATGTGGGGCTATCATTATCAACCTTACATCTTTTGGCATTCACACTATGAATATTTGTAACATCACGTTCGAGATTCAACAAGAATAAACCATTGACCAGCGGGGCATGACCATAAATCATATCTCTCATATAAATAGAACAACCATTATTCTCAGATTTAAATGAGTAGCCATCTCGCATTAAGCGAGATCCAGATACAATGTTCATGCTCAAAGCTGGCACTAAATAAGAATTATTGAGGTTTAAAACTAATCCCGTAGGCAAATGTAGAGGTAGCGTGCCGATGGCGATCACATCGACCTTGGAACCATTCCTGACGCGCATCGTCACCTCGTCCTTCGCCAGTCTCCGCTTATTCCGCAGCTCCTTTGGTATTACCGGCCTCTTATCCGTTAAGTACTTGGGGCAGTTCCACTTCCAGTGACCGTTTCCCTTGCAATAAAAGCACCCAGTCTCAGGTTTGGGTCCATGCTTTGGCTTCTTCCCGGCAACTGGCTTACTAGGCGCGGCAACTCCCTTGCCATCCTTCTTGAAGTTCTTCTTACCCTTGCCTTTCTTGAAACTAGTGGTTTTATTGACCATCAACACTTGATGTTCCTTTTTTATCTCCACCTCCGCTGATTTCAGCATTGAATATACCTCAGGAATGGTTTTCTCCATCCCCTGCATATTGAAATTCATCACAAAGCTCTTGTAGATAGGTGGAAGTGACTGAAGGATTCTGTCAATGACCGCGTCATCCGGGAGATTAACTCCCAGCTGAGACAAGCGGTTGTGTAACTCAGACATTTTGAGTATGTGCTCGCTGACAGAACTATTCTCCTAAATCTTACAACTGTAGAACTTGTCGGAGACTTCAAAGCTCTTGACTCGGGCATGATCTTGGAAAACAATTTTCAGCTCTTGTAACATCCCATATGCTCCGTGCTGCTCAAAACGCTTTTGGAGCCCCGATTCTAAGCTGTAAAGCATGCCGCACTGAACCAGGGATTAATCATCACTACGCGACTGCCAGGCGTTCATAACGTCTTGAGTTGCTGGGAAAACAGGTGCTTCACCTAGCGGTGCATCAAGGACATATGCTTTCTTGGCTGCTATGAGGATGATCCTCAAGTTACGGACCCAGTCCGTATAGTTGCTACCATCGTCTTTCAGCTTGGTTTTCTCTAGGAATGCGTTGAAGTTGAGGGCAACATTAGCGTGGGCCATTTGATCTACAAGACATATTGTAAAGATATTTAGACTAAGTTCATGACAATTAAGTTCATCTAATCAAATTATTTAATTGAACTCCCACTCAGATAGACATCCCTCTAGTCATCTAAGTGATACATGATCCGAATCGACTAGGCCGTGTCTGATCATCACGTGAGACGGACTAGTCATCAACGGTGAACATCTCCATGTTGATCGTATCTACTATACGACTCATGTCCGACCTTTCGGTCTCTCGTGTTCCGAGGCCATGTCTGTACATGCTAGGCTCGTCAAGTCAACCTAAGTGTTTCGCATGTGTAAATCTGGCTTACACCCGTTGTATGCGAACGTTAGAATCTATCACACCCGATCATCACGTGGTGCTTCGAAACAACAAACCTTCGCAACGGTGCACAGTTAGGGGGAACACTTTTCTTGAAATTTTAGGGAGGGATCATCTTATTTATGCTACCGTCGTTCTAAGCGTATAAGATGTAAACATGACAAACATCACATGCAAATCATAAAATGACATGATATGGCCAATATCATCTTGCGCCTTTGATCTCCATCTTCGAGGCGCGGCATGATCACCTTTGCCACCGGCATGACACCATGATCTCCATCATCGTGTCTTCATGAAGTTGTCTCGCCAACTGTTACTTCTACTACTATGGCTAACGGTTAGCAATAAAGTAAAGTAATTACATGGCGTTTTTAGTGACACGTAGGTCATACAATAAATTAAGACAACTCCTATGGCTCCTGCCGGTTGTCATACTCATCGACATGCAAGTTGTGATTCCTGTTACAAGAACATGATCAATCTCATACATCACATATATCATTCATCACATCCTTTTGGCCATATCACATCACACGGCATATGCTGCAAGAACAAGTTAGACGTCCTCTAATTGTTGTTGCAAGTTTTTACGTGGCTGCTATAGGTTTCTAGCAAGAACGTTTCTTACCTACGCCAAAACCACAACGTGATATGCCAATTTCTATTTACCCTTCATAAGGACCCTTTTCATCAAATTCGATCCGACTAAAGTGGGAGAAACAGACACCCGCTAGCCACCTTATGCAACTAGTGCATGTCAGTCGGTGGAACCTGTCTCACGTAAGCGTACGTGTAAGGTCGGTCCGGGCCGCTTCATCCCACGATGCCGCCGAATCAAGATAAGACTAGTAACGACAAGTAAATTGACAAAATCGATGCCCACAACAACTTGTGTTCTACTCGTGCATAGAAACTACGCATAGATCTAGCTCATGATGCCATTGTTGGGGATCGTTACAGAAATCAAAAAATTCTAGGCATCACCAAGATCAATCTATGGAGAGATTAGCAACGAGAGAGAGGGGAGTGCATATTCATACCCTTGAAGATCGCGACGCGGAAGCGTTACAAGAACGTGGATGAAGGAGTCGTACTCGCAGCGATTCAGATCGCGGTTGATTCCGATCTAAGCGCCGAACAACGGCGCCTCCGCATTCAACACACGTGCAGCACGGGGACGTCTCCTCCTTCTTGATCCAGCAAGGGGGGGAGAAGTTGGGGAAGAACTCCAACAGCATGACGGCGTGGTGGTGGAGCTTGCAGTTCTCCGGGAAGGCTTTGCCAAGCTCAACGGAGGAGGAGGGGGTGTTGGAGAGGGGGAGGGTTGCGCCTTGGATGAGGTGTTGCGGCCCTCCCTCCTCCCCTCTATTTATAGGGCGAAGGGGGAAGGGGGCCGGCCCATCGATCTAGATGAGATCTAGAGGGGGGCGGCGGCCAAGGGGAGGGGGCTTGCCCCCAAGCCAAGGGGGGTGCCCCCTTAGGGTTTCCCCCCAACCCTAGGCGCATGGGCCCTAGGGGGATGGCGCCCAGCCCACTTAGGGCCTGGTTCCCTTCCACATACAGCCCATAGGGCCCTCCGGGGTAGGTGTGAAGGAAATATGCCCTAGAGGCAATAATAAAGTTATTATTTGTTTCCTTATATCATGATAAATGTTTATTATTCATGCTAGAATTGTATTAACCGGAAACATAATACTTGTGTGAATACATAGAAAACAGAGTGTCACTAGTATGCCTCTACTTGACTAGCTCGTTGATCAAAGATGGTTATGTTTCCTAGCCATTGACATGAGTTGTCATTTGATTAACGGGATCACATCATGAGGAGAATGATGTGATTGCTTGACCCATTCCGTTAGCTTAGCACTTGATCGTTTAGTATTCTGCTATCGCTTTCTTCATGACTTATACATGTTCCTGTGACTATGAGATTATGCAACTCCCGTTTACCGGAGGAACACTTTGTGTGCTACCAAACTTCACAACGTAAATGGGTGATTATAAAGGTGCTCTACAGGTGTCTCCGAAGGTACTTGTTGGGTTGGCGTATTTCGAGATTAGGATTTGTCACTCCGATTGTCGGAGAGGTATCTCTGGGCCCACTCGGTAATGCACATCACTAAAAGCCTTGCAAGCATTGTAACTAATGAGTTAGTTGTGTGATGATGTATTACGAAATGAGTAAAGAGACTTGCCGGTAACGAGATTGAACTAGGTATTGAGATACCGACGATCGAATCTCGGGCAAGTAACATACCGATGACAAAGGGAACAACGTATGTTGTTATGCGGTTTTGACCGATAAAGATCTTCGTAGAATATGTGGGAGCCAATATGAGCATCCAGGTTCCGCTATTGGTTATTGACCGGAGACGTGTCTCGGTCATGTCTACATAGTTCTCGAACCCGTAGGGTCCGCACGCTTAAAGTTCGATGACGGTTATATTATGAGTTTATGTGTTTTGATGTACCGAAGGTAGTTTGGAGTCCCGGATGTGATCACGGACATGACGAGGAGTCTCGAAATGGTCGAGACATAAAGATCGATATATTGGACGACTATATTTGGACACCGGAATGGTTCCGGGTGAGATCGGGATAATACCGGAGCACCGGGAGGTTATCGGAACCCCCCGGGAGGTATATGGGCCTTAATGGGCTTTATTGGAAAGGAGGGGAAAGGAGCAAGGGAGGGGGCGCGCCCCCCCAAGCCCAATCCGAATTGGGAGGGGGGACGGCCCCCCTTTCCTTCCTCCCTCCTTCCTCTTCCTTCCCTCTCCCCCTCCAAATAGGAAAAGGAGGAGTCCTACTCCCGGTGGGAGTAGGACTCCCCCCTTGGGCGCACCTCCTCCCCTTGGACGGCCCTCTCCCCCCCCTTTATATACGGAGGAGTGGAGCACCCCATAGACACAACAATTGATCTCTTGGATCTCTTAGCCGTGTGCGGTGCCCCCCTCCACCATAATCCACCTCGATAATATCGTAGCAGTGCTTAGGCGAAGCCCTGCATCGGTAGAACATCATCATCGTCACCACACCGTCGTGCTGATGGAACTCTCCCTCAAAGCTCGGCTGGATCGTAGTTCGAGGGACGTCATCGAGTTGAACGTGTGCAGAACTCGGAGGTGTCGTGCGTTCCGTACTTGATCGGTCGGATCGTGAAGACGTACGACTACATCAACCGCGTTGTGCTTCCGCTTCCGCTTTCGGTCTACGAGGGTACGTGGACACACTCTCCCCTCTCGTTGCTATGCATCACCATGATCTTACGTGTGCGTAGGAATTTTTTTGAAATTACTACGTTCCCCAACAGTGGCATCCGAGCCAGGTTTTATGCGTAGATGTTATATGCACGAGTAGAACACAAGTGAGTTGTGGGCGATACGAGCCATACTGCTTACCAGCATGTCATACTTTGGTTCAGCGGTATTGTTGGATGAAGCGGCCTGGACCGACATTACGCGTACGCTTACGCGAGACTGGTTCTACCAACGTGCTTTGCACACAGGTGGCTGGCGGGTGTCTATTTCTCCAACTTTAGTTGAACCGAGTATGGCTACGCCCGGTCCTTGTCAAGGTTAAAACAGCACTAACTTGACGAACTATCGTTGTGGTTTTGATGCGTAGGTAAGAACGGTTCTTGCTCAGCCCGTAGCAGCCACCTAAAACTTGCAACAACAAAGTAGAGGACGTCTAACTTGTTTTTGCAGGGCATGTTGTGATGTGATATGGTCAAGGCATGATGCTATATTTTATTGTATGAGATGATCATGTTTTGTAACCGAGTTATCGGCAACTAGCAGGAGCCATATGGTTGTCGCTTTATTGTATGCAATGCAATCGCCCTGTAATTGCTTTACTTTATCACTAAGCGATAGCGATAGTCGTAGAAGCAATAGTTGGCGAGACGACAACGATGCTAGGATGGAGATCAAGGTGTCGCGCCGGTGACGATGGAGATCATGACGGTGCTTCGGAGATGGAGATCACAAGCACAAGATGATGATGGCCATATCATATCACTTATATTGATTGCATGTGATGTTTATCTTTTATGCATCTTATTTTGTTTTGATTGACGGTAGCATTATAAGATGATCTCTCACTAAATTTCAAGATAAAAGTGTTCTCCTGGAGTATGCACCGTTGCCAAAGTTCGTCGTGCCGAGACACCACGTGATGATCGGGTGTGATAAGCTCTACGTTCATCTACAACGGGTACAAGCCAGTTTTGCACACGCAGAATAATCGGGTTAAACTTGATGAGCCTAGCATATACAGATATGGCCTCGGAACACTGGAGAGCGAAAGGTCGAGCGTGAATCATATAGAAGATATTGTAACACCCCAAAAATTTGACCTTGTTTTACTAATTAAAATTTTGCCAGGAAATTAAATTTTTATTTTTCTGGATTTCCCCTTTGATTTCAGAACCCCTCTTCTCTTTAATATTGTGGGTTTTTACCGCAAGTGGAAACTTTTCAAAAGTATTATTGGACTTGTATGCTCTCTCAATAAAACAATTCTTTATCAGTGGATTTATTTGCATAATTGTTTTTCCTGAGCTTTATACTTTTAAAATGATCTTTCATAAATTTGGAGCCCCTTTTTCACTGCAACCTTTTGATAAATACATTTAAAATTTTCACCAAAATTTGGGGAGGTCATGTGAGGCTTCCACATCACTTTTATGCAAAAATATCTTTTGGTTATTGGAGATTTTGAGCTCTACATCAAATTTTTTTCAAATCTGGTCCAGTAGGTATTTTTGCACTACAACCTATTTAAATATTCTTCTAAAAATTATTCCAAGGGTTTGGAGATGTCAGTAGATGCTCATAATGCAACTTCATGCAAAAAACCCAGTGTTGTTCTATGAAAGATTTGAGTGAATCATCTTCATTTCCATTCTGGTCCAGTTTGGTGATTTGTACTGCAACCCCATTTTATTTTGCTCTAGTACCCATGAGCTTTTTCCTACTTATAGTCCTCCATACCAAACACTTAAGTCCAGGAGATTGGACCCATTGGAGTATGTTTAGTGCATGCAATGATAGCCTTTAGTTTCTGCCCAAAACTGATTTTCTCAAAAACTTGCACTAACAAATTCCTGTTTTTGCCAAACTAACCTTACCACCTTCTTGAGCTCCTAAAGAGACTAGGATCTGGAGAGTTTGGCCACGCCAAGAGTTGCCTAGATGCCCATGGCATTCTGTCGAACACCCTGTGTGCAGGAACAGTTTTGGCATGTCTTCTAGTTTGCATTGTGGACTTGAGCCCCTAACCCATCCAGCATGTCCACTAACCTCCTAGCTATCCCTAACCCTGGCCTGTTGGCTACCCGCATCACCCAAGCTCTCTAGAGCGCGCTGGCTTTTCGTTGAACACCTGGTGTGCGTGCTCTGGGCGCGGCCAGAGCGCGCGTTTTGCACGTGGGTGCGCACGGGTCGCCGCGTCGCACCCCTGGCCCTTGCTTGCCTGCAGAGCCGCGCCATGCACTCGCCGACTCGCCAGAAACCTCCAAGCCTCCCTGGCGCCCTACAGCGCCGCCGTCAGAGCTTCCTTGCCGGCACGCCGGCGTCGGCAGCGGGCTCTGCCGTGGACGGCGCCGCCCAAGCCACCCGCGCGCGCCAGCTGCCCCCTGGGAACAGCCCGAGCCTATCCACATGCTCGTCGGCACGCGCTCGTCGCCGCCACGACGCCCTGCAGCTACAGAACGGCGACTCGCCGTCGTTCTTATCCACCACCGTGGAGCCAGCCCCGTCGCGCCTATATAAGGAGGCCCCGAACTCCTCCGAGCACTTAGGCAACCCCAGGCCACCCCCATAGTGCTCCCGCAGCCAGCAATCAACGGGGAAGGGCCTCCTTCCTAGTCTCCGGCCAGTTCGGCCGCCGCCGAGCTCCGGTGCCGTGCGTCGCAACCGGACCCTCCCCCGCCTATCCAACGCCACCAAACGTCTCCCCACAGTCTTGCGGAGCTGCCTAGCGCCTCAGCCTCGACCAAGGACCACCATAGCCCGAAGCCCTCTTTGCTCCCGAACCACCGTCCGTCGCGGAGCTCGCCGCCGGTGACTTCCTCCGTCCCCACCTGCCCAACGACCACCGGGAGGACCGCCCAAGTCTGGCGGGTCCATCCCTGCCCTCAGGTGCCCTCGAAGAGCCGCCGTTCGTCGATGGCGATCGCCGGAGGCCCGCGACCGTTCGGGCAGAGAGGGAGGAGGGAGGGAAGACCAGTCAAACCTGACCAGTGGGCCCCCTGGACCCACTGTCAGCGACTCGCGCGCCCATCCACTCTGGTTAAGTGATGGCGCAAAATCCTGAGTACGTCTCCTCTGCTTCGAAAGCGTATTCTCCCCCGAAGCGTTTTCTTTTTCTGATTTTCTTAAAAACAGAACTTTGACTGATCTTTGACTAGCTATATCTTTTAAAATAAAACTCTAAATGAGTTGATTCTTTTTCCTACCTCCCTCAAATTTCATCTAGTTTATTTTAAGATTTATTTCAAAAATATTTGGGACAACTTTTTGTACTGTATTTGAAATGTGTGTTATTTGAATATTTCTCAAAATAGGATTTTGGAGAAAAGGCAACCTTCAAAAAATGCACCCCCACATGCATACACTTGAAGGCAAGCATTCTGAACCCTGGCTTAATATTTTTGGATGTTGTTGATACGGTTACAACATCACCTTGACTTGGAGCATACCTATTTTATGTGACGGTAAGATCATACGCATGAGTGAAAAATGGAGTTTTCCTTGCTGTTATACATGGATATGCTGGTGATAGTGATCGTCCTCGTAAGCTTCTCATGCATGCCGGAAGGAAGTCGGGAAAGTCGCGGTCTTGGGTAGGCGCGAGCTTGTCCCTAGTCCCTCGTTGAGACGAGTATGTCCGGTATGGCATGGTGGGGCTTGATGAGTGTTAAGCTTATCTGTTATTGGAAATATTTTTGTTATGCTAATCATGCAGGGAACACTTGAACCTCCTGAGTCGGCCTTAGATCGAGTCTTGTCCAGTAACCCCCACACTTGCTTCGTACTACCACTTGTCCCTACCATAGGTAGGGTACGGTTCAGTAAGTTGTCAACCCCTTTCTAGCACACACCGTACAGAGAGGCCGTGATGAGGGTCCCATGGCCATGGATTAAAGCCAGTCATCCGGTCCGGGGGCATGGGTGTTTCGGTTGTAGCCGAAGGGGTAGCTCCCCTAGTTTGCGCGCGGTATAAATTTTGTGATCCCATGCTACGTCGAGGTTGTAGCCTCCCCACTTAGAGTTTCGCTTGACGGGTGTCGTGGGTGATTCCAGACACCGGTAAGTTAAGCTGGTGTGTGCAGGTCAGGCGTGTTTTCAATTAAAAGACCGTAGACGGAATTAGTCCCGATGGACTAAAGAAATCCGTTACCCGTGGGTAAAGAGTGCACCCTCTGCAGAGATTATACATCTATTCGAATAGCCGTGTCCCTGGTTAAGGACTACAGTCTGGGATAGGTCAAGTGTCGGTCTTAGTGTCGGTCTTCGGAGAAAAAAAACTGTTAAACCAGAACTTGGATTATGACTTGTGACATGTGACGATTATGATTACTATTATTATGGACTAACCATTTGCATTATTTGAATTATTGAGTATCCCTGGGACGGTTCTACCTCCTGGATATTCACTGTGATTATCCTTTATAAGCCCTTTATGTGGTGTCGCTCAGACGCCCGACTACGGCATGCTTGTTATTTAATTATCCTTTGTAAGCCCTTTATGTGGTGTCGCATAGACGCCCGACTGTGGCATGCTTGTTATTTCTTTTATTTATAAGCCCTTTATGTGGTGTCGCATAGACGCCCGACTGTGGCATGCGTGTTATTTCTTTTATTTATAAGCCCTTTATGTGGTGTCGCTCAGACGCCCGACTGAGGCATGATTTTATTTTTCTTTCCTTTCGAGGCGTCGCTTCAGACACTCGATCGGTGCATTCTATGTCTACTCCCGTAATGCATTTTACATGAATAACTTGCATGCGTGCATCATGAATTTTGTTTATCTCGTGACTGACGTTATGGTCATAGAATATTTTCGGAGCATGATTACCCCTTGTTATATTATACTCGTGTTCTAAATGTTTGCGAGTACATTCAAACGTACTCACTGGCTTGTCCTTGGCTATTGTCTTGGCCAGATTTCTTGCATGTAGAAGAGCGTTACGACGACAGCCCCGGAACCCATGTAAAGGTGATAGCAGCCTCGCGAAGATAGGAGTTATCCTGGTCAGCTGTTCTTGTGGGAAATGGAGTCCCATAGACGCAGATGAACCTCAAACCGCTTCCGCCATCAACCACTAGAAACCAAGTGTTGTACTCATAGGCCACAATGGTCTTGTACTACATATTTTGTACCTTGCTTGGAATTCTTGTATCAAGTTGGTGCCTCATCAGCTAACAGTAATCCTGGGGCTGGTGAGCACAAGGGCCATTTTCTGGAGAATTAATATCCCGAAAATCCGGTCCTGGCAGACTTGGTATCAGAGCCAGGCTGACCATTGGCTAACCCTATCTTAGCCAGGTCAATAAACCTAGGTTAACCAACCCACCAGACCTTAACCTAACCCCGGCCAAGCTTCTCGTGTAAGATAGCCACACAGTGACCCCGACGCTTTTGGCAGTCGGTGCCCAACCTATCAGCTTAGCCTGTCGATCACGCGCCAGTGACCGACACCTAACTTGTCTCATTCGCAAGCGTGCGAAGGAAGACTCCGCCCCTTTTTCTATAAAAAGGGCACAACCCAGCACAGCACAGCCTCTTTCCCAAGCCAAGTCACGATGCCTGGCCCCATTGTTCACAATGAGACCACAACAACCAACCTTGGAGGTTTTGTGACCGTGCTCGCAAACCTCACCCGCCGTGCCTATGCATTAGGAGAGCCCCCAGAATATGTTGTGTACCAAGAACTCATGGGCGGTGAGAGCCGTCAGTTCTGGGCCACTGTACACATTTATGGTAGGGGTCTATCGCCAGAACGCCCCTACAGGTTCACTGGAAGGACCACTTCCTTTGAGCCACAAGCCATCCAGCTGGCAGCTCGAGAAGCTATAGTTCAACTCTGGCACTTGTCGCCCAGAGTTAACTGTCGCTCGTTCTACTACTACCCCAGTCGTAACGGGTATGGTAGGCCGCCCCAGGTTGCCAACAGAGATCACGAGACGGATCCTGCACTATTGCATCTGGTGCGCTATGTAAGTGCACTAGAGGAGCTGTTCGATCAAATCACTCTTGATCTGATCGCGGCTCGTGGAGAACTGTTTCGCCGAGCCTCGGCGAGAGGAGAAGTGGAGCCCAACGCCGACAACCCAGTCGTGCTGTTCGGATACCCAATCGAGCCCTTGAGGTCTGCCCCAGCCATCGACCAAAATACTTTAATGTCCCCAGAAGTACTTCGCCGCCTTTTGGGAACACACTCCAACGGGGTTGTGGCCAACAACCCCCGTGATGGTCATCATCGCTACCCCGACCCTGCAACCACTCAACCTCATCCGGCTAATCCCGACGGTGAAACCCGTGGAGAAGCTTCGACGTCCACTAGGCAAGCCCGCTTAGATATTAACGGAGTAGACTAAATCACTCGAGTAGTACCGAGCCTTAGTTTTTCTACGCCTTGTAATTGGGTGATCCTGTATCGCCATTATTAAAGGATGTCTGCTTGTGCGCCCCAGTACCAGAGACGTTTTCTCAGGACCCTGTCCTTTTGCCGTTTTCATTGTAAACATCATAGCTATGTTTATTTGTGTGCTGCAGCTTATGTTTGTACCCTAAATTCGTGCTATGAGCAAACTCTTGGTTGCAACTATGGGAGTATTATTTTTAAAACAACCCTTAGCAAATCTCGAGGACGAGATTTTTCTTAAGGGGGGTAGTGTTGTAACACCCCAAAAATTTGACCTTGTTTTACTAATTAAAATTTTGCCAGGAAATTAAATTCTTATTTTTCTGGATTTCCCCTTTGATTTCAGAACCCCTCTTCTCTTTAATATTGTGGGTTTTTACCGCAAGTGGAAACTTTTCAAAAGTATTATTGGACTTGTATGCTCTCTCAATAAAACAATTCTTTATCAGTGGATTTATTTGCATAATTGTTTTTCCTGAGTTTTATACTTTTAAAATGATCTTTCATAAATTTGGAGCCCCTTTTTCACTGCAACCTTTTGATAAATACATTTAAAATTTTCACCAAAATTTGGGGAGGTCATGTGAGGCTTCCACATCACTTTTATGCAAAAATATCTTTTGGTTATTGGAGATTTTGAGCTCTACATCAATTTTTTTTCAAATCTGGTCCAGTAGGTATTTTTGCACTACAACCTATTTAAATATTCTTCTAAAAATTCTTCCAAGGGTTTGGAGATGTCAGTAGATGCTCATAATGCAACTTCATGCAAAAAACCAAGTGTTGTTCTATGAAAGATTTGAGTGAATCATCTTCATTTCCATTCTGGTCCAGTTTGGTGATTTGTACTGCAACCCCATTTTATTTTGCTCTAGTACCCATGAGCTTTTTCCTACTTATAGTCCTCCATACCAAACACTTAAGTCCAGGAGATTGGACCCATTGGAGTATGTTTAGTGCATGCAATGATAGCCTTTAGTTTCTGCCCAAAACTGATTTTCTCAAAAACTTGCACTAACAAATTCCTGTTTTTGCCAAACTAACCTTACCACCTTCTTGAGCTCCTAAAGAGACTAGGATCTGGAGAGTTTGGCCACGCCAAGAGTTGCCTAGATGCCCATGGCATTCTGTCGAACACCCTGTGTGCAGGAACAGTTTTGGCATGTCTTCTAGTTTGCATTGTGGACTTGAGCCCCTAACCCATCCAGCATGTCCACTAACCTCCTAGCTATCCCTAACCCTGGCCTGTTGGCTACCCGCATCACCCAAGCTCTCTAGAGCGAGCTGGCTTTTCGTCGAACACCTGGTGTGCGTGCTCTGGTCGCGGCCAGAGCGCGCGTTTTGCACGTGCGTGCGCACGGGTCGTCGCGTCGCACCCCTGGCCCTTGCTCGCCTGCAGAGCCGCGCCATGCACTCGCCGACTCGCCAGAAACCTCCAAGCCTCCCTGGCGCCCTACAGCGCCGCCGTCAGAGCTTCCCTGGCGCCCTATAGCAACCCCTTAGTATTTGATACTAGTTCAGTTGCTAAGATTAGTAACTCAAAACGGGAGTTGCAGAATGAACAGAGACTAGTTAAGGGTGAAGTGACGATGTGTGTTGGAAGTAGTTCCAAGATTGATATGATCATCATCGCACACTCCCTATACTTTCGGGATTAGTGTTGAACCTAAATAAGTGTTATTTGGTGTTTGCGTTGAGCTGAATATGATTTGATCATGTTTATTGCAATACGGTTATTTATTTAAGTTAGAGAATAATTGTTGTTCTGTTTACATGAATAAAACCTTCTATGGGCATACACCCAATGAAAATGGTTTGTTGGATCTCGATCGTAGTGATACACATATTCATAATATTGAAGCCAAAAGATGCAAAGTTAATAATGATAGTGCAACTTATTTGTGGCACTGCCATTTAGGTCATATTGGTGTAAAGCGCATGAAGAAAATCCATGCTGATGGGCTTTTGGAATCACTTGATTATGAATCAGTTGATGCTTGCGAACCATGCCTCATGGGCAAGATGACTAAGACTCCATTCTCCGGAACAATGGAGCGAGCTACCGACTTATTGGAAATAATACATACCGATGTATGCGGTCCGATGAGTGTTGAGGCTCGCGGCGGGTATCGTTATTTCCTGACCTTCACAGATGATTTGAGCAGATATGGGTATATCTACTTAATGAAACTGAAACAGTTGAAAAGTTCAAAGAATTTCAGAGTGAAGTGGAGAATCATTGTAACAAGAAAATAGAAGTTTTTCGGCGATTTGATCGCGGAGACGAATATTTGAGTTACAAGTTTGGCCTTCAATTAAAACAATGTGGAATAGTTTCACAAACTCATGCCACCTGGAACACCATGGCATAATGGTGTGTCCGAACGTCATAACCGTACTTTATTGGATATAGTGCAATCTATCATGTCTCTTACCGATTTACCACTATCGTTCTGGGGTTATGCATTAGAGACAGCTGCATTCACATTAAATAGGGCATCATCTAATCCGTTGAGACGACACCGTATGAGCTATGGTTTAGCAAGAAACCTAAGCTGTCGTTTCTTTAAAGTTTGGGGATACGATGCTTATGTGAGAAAGTTTCAACCTGATAAGCTCGAACCCAAATCGGAGAAGTGCGTCTTCATAGGATACCCAAAAGAAAATGTTGGGTACACCTTCTATCACAGATCCGAAGGCAAGACATTCGTTGCTAAGAATGGATCCTTTCTAGAGAAGGAGTTTCTCTCGAAAGAAGTGAGTGGGAGGAAAGTAGAACTTGATGAGGTAACTGTACCTGCTCCCTTATTGGAAAGTAGTTCATCACAGAAATCTTTTCCTGTGACTCCTACACAAATTAGTGAGGAAGCTAATGATGATGATCATGTAACTTCAGATCAAGTTACTACCGAAACTCGTAGGTCAACCAGAGTGAGATCCGCACCAGAGTGGTACGGTAATCCTGTTCTAGAGGTCATATTACTTGACCATGACGAACCTACAAACTATGAGGAAGCGATGATGAGCCCAGATTCCGCTAAATGTCTTGAGGCCATGAAATCTGAGATGGGATCCATGTATGAGAACAAAGTGTGGACTTTGGTTGACTTGCCCGATGATCTGCAAGCCATAGAAAATAAATGGATCTTCAAGAGGAAGACGGACGCTGATAGTAGTGTTACTATCTACAAAGCTAGACTTGTCGAAAAAGGTTTTTGACAAAGTTCAAGGTGTTGACTACGATGAGATTTTCTCACTCGTAGCGATGCTTAAGTCTGTCCGAATCATGTTAGCAAATTGCCACATTTTATGAAATCTGGCAAATGGATGTCAAAACTACATTCCTTAATGGATTTCTTAAAGAAGAGTTGTATATGATGCGACCAGAAGGTTTTGTCAATCCTAAAGGTGCTAACAAAATGTGCAAGCTCCAGCGATCCATCTATGGACTGGTGCAAGCATCTCGGAGTTGGAATATACGCTTTCATGAGTTGGTCAAAGCATATAGTTTTATACAGACTTGTGGTGAAGCCTGTATTTACAAGAAAGTGAGTGGGAGCTCTGTAGCATTTCTGATATTATATGTGGATGACATATTGCTGATTGGAAATGATATAGAATTTTTGGATAGCATAAAAGGATACTTGAATAAGAGTTTTTCAATGAAAGACCTCGGTGAAGCTGCTTACATATTGGGCATCAAGATCTATAGATATAGATCAAGACGTTTAATTGGACTTTCACAAAGCACATACCTTGACAAAGTTTTGAAAAAGTTCAAAATGGATCAAGCGAAGAAAGGGTTCTTGCCTGTTACAAGGTGTGAAGTTGAGTAAGACTCAATGCCCAACCACTGCAGAAGATAGAGAGAAGATGAAAGATGTTCCCTATGCTTCAGCCATAGGCTCTCACTACAGGAAACAGCTACTTTGCCGTCTGCCATGGCGGACGGCAAAGGCTCGAAAGGCGGACGGCAAAGACCTTTGCCGTCAGCCGCGGACGGCAAAAGGCTCCGGCAAAGAAGGCTACGGTAAACAGCTGCTTTGCCGTCTGCTTCCTGGCGGCGGACAGCAAAGGCTCTTTGCCGTCTGCGGCGGACGGCAAAGAGGGCGGACGGCAATAATTGCGCTGTCAGTCCGTTAAGTGGCTAACGGCAGACCTTTGCCGTCCGCTGCAGACGGCAAAGAGCCTTTGGTCTTTGCCGTCCGCCTTATGATGTCATGTACACGTCACTAGATGGCAGGTTCTTTGCCGTCTGCCACTGATGGCAAAGTGCAGGTTCTTTGCCGTCTGCCACGGACGGCAAAGTCTTTGCCGTCTGCCACTGTAGGCAAACTGACCAAATGGGTCAGCTCCCAGGAAGCTCCCAGGAAGCACAGTTGGCTGCCACGTGGCTTCTTTGCCGTCTGCGGCAGACGGCAAAGAGCTCTTTGCCGTCGGTGGCAGACGGCAAAGAGCCTGCATATTGTCTGTTTTTTCTGTTTTTTGTTAAATCCCACAATTTGCACAGAAAATATATAAGTTTCATATCACATATCCAGCACATAAGTTTCATATCACATATCACATCCATCCATACACATAGTTCCATCCATACACATAGTTCCATCCATATATATATTACAATGCAAAGTTTCATGAACATAGCAAGTTAGATGCAATGATCCATATCACATAGTTCCATCCATCATAGCAAGCTAGATACAATGCAAAGTTTCATCAACATAGCAAAGCAAGCACTCCATCATAGCAAGCTAGCTTCCATGAAGTGAATGAAATCTGCAAAATGGTAAATAAGAAAGTTAGAAATAGGTGACTAGAACAAGAAGAAGACTAGAACAAGAAGTATATGTCATTTATGAGCTAACTTAGGTGAAATGGATCATATATGAGCTAACTTAGGTGAAATGGATCATATATGAGCTAACTAAGTTGAAATGGGTTGTTTATGATCTAACTTAGTTGAAATGGATCATTTATGAGCTAACTTAGTTGAAATGGGTCGTTTATGAGCTAACTAAGGTGAAGGGCATCGTTTTTGAGCTAAGTAAGGTGAAATGGGTCATTTTGGAGCTAACCTAGGTGAAATGGGTCATTTTGGAGCTAATCTAGGTGAAATGGGTCATTTTGGAGCTAACCTAGGTGAAATGGGTCATTTTAAAGCTAACGTAGGTAAAATGGATCATTTAGGAGCTCATCTACGTAAAATGGGTCATTTTAGAGCTAATTTAGTTGAAATGGATCTTTTTGAGCTAACTTAGGTGAAATGGATCATTTAAGAGCTAATTTAGGTGAAATGGATCGTTTTTTAGCTCACTTAGGTCAAATGGATCGTTTATGAGCTAAATTAGTTGAAATGGATCGTTTATGAGATAACCTAGGTAAGATGGGTCATTTTGGAGTTAACCTAGGTGAAATGGGCCATTTTAAAGCTAACGTAGGTAAAATGGATCATTTAGGAGCTAATCTAGGTAAAATGGGTCATTTTTGAGCTAACTTGGATGAACTGCATCATTTATAAGCTAACCTAGGTAAAATGGGTCATTTTGGAGGAAAAGAAGCTAACTCTAGGTCATTATGGTAAGCATATTGGAGGAAATAAAGCTAAGTCTAGGTCTTTATGCATTTGTTAAGCAAAACACTAGAGAAACTTACCGTGATCAGGGAGGTGTAGGAGCGGGCTGGCTAGTGCCGGTAGCTGGAGAAGGATCATGCGATGCGTTTCTGGAGTTAAGCTGCACCAAAGATCATTTCCAATGTCTCGTTAGCATTATGACACTCAAATGTTAAGACTAGCAAGTAATGTCCATTCAAATTAAACTCACCGTGGTCCCAGGAGCAATCACTGGCATCGGCGGAGCGGTCTGACCGGTCTTCTCGCACACAGACTGCACATTTGGTTTTGACGACTCAGTCATACTAGTTAGTAATGAGACAAACACTACATGAATGTTTTGGCTAATCTGCAGAAGAAACTTACCACAAGGAGCTCGTACATGGCCCTTGCCTGCATGTCATTCCGTGCCCTCTCCTCCTCCATCATCTTTGTCGTCCTCTCCTCCAACTCCCGCTGCCTCTCCGCCGCCTCCGCCAGAAGTTTCTCCGTTCTATCTCTCTCACTCTGTATAGCAGCCTGCAACACCACTCACATGACCATTTGTAATCATTGATGGAAGCGCACACAATGTAATGGAGAAAGATAGCTGAGTACGTATCACTAACCTTGATGGCGAGTTGCACTGGCCGTTCACGAGGCCTTATCTCAGGAGCGGAGCTCGACTGGCGCGCCTTGATCTCTGGGAGAGTGCTAGGACAACGGATAAGTCCATCTCCAATGGCTATGGAGCCATGGGACCTCCCGCCACCAGATATCATCACCAGCTCTGGATCAATGGGACCCTGGCTCGGGTTAAAGTCCTCCCCTTTCCTCGCCTTCCCCTCATCTCTATATCTCACGAGCTTGTTGTGGGAGGAGATGTTGGTGAAGTTGTTTGCATCATCGAGGTCAGACTGAGAGAAAGCCTTGACTTTCTTGTAAGAGCCAGTGTGGGCCATGGCATACAGGTCGTACACCTCTGGCACCTTATCCGCCTTATTGTGGCGTGCCTGAAAGAGAGAAACAATGAAAATTAGTAACTAAAGGGCTCAAGCTAGCATGATGAATGAATTGCATGAATCATGAAGCAAACCACATACCCAGTTGCGCCCGAACTGATATAAGTTGGAGCTGCCTTGATGGTGTGGCACACCTTCCATTTGGGCACGTTTGTCCTTGGCCTGGTTGTGGAGGGCTAGCCATTCTTGTGAGCACCACTCATCGACCAACACCTCCCAACAATCCATCCGATCCGCACACCATCTCGGAGGCGCCTAAGTTAGCAAATAGAAACTTGAGCGCTACGGCTAAGAATTACTAAATGAAGGAACTTAAGTAGAAGGCCTTAAGAATTACCTTCATGTACTGCTCCTTACTCAGGAACTTATCGCGGCACGCCGGCTTGGTCTTCTTGATACCACGCAAGGCGTAGTAGTCTCGAACAGCCTGCACCCGAGCCTCGTGCCGTAAGTTCTGGAGTAGGCGCTTGCAGACGTTCTCGATAACATTTGCGCACTCCTCCTCGTATCCCTCCTCACACCTGTAGAATGTCTGCAATCAAATGAGACAATATTGATTAGTACAATTAATAACTAGCTAGTTGAAGATTTTGAAATGTGTAAAGGAGAAATTACCCAGAACGTCCTGATCACCATGTCTGCCCTCGTGTCGCACACGACACCGTCGATAATGACATCCGGCGGGGCCGGGGCAGCCACGTAGTGCTCCCAGCTCAACCCAAGCTCTGGAAGCCGACCCTCACCAGGCAATGTGACAAACCCCGGGAAGTTTTGCCGGCAAAGAACTCCAAGGACGGAGTTGGGCCGGCGGACACTATGATGGTGGTCCCAACCCCTGCAGCATGACAAGGCCAACGCATTAGTTATTTGAAGAAACGTGAATGCAGAAGGTACAAAAATATTAAATGCACTTACGTACCTCTCCCCATCAGGGAAGATCAACCACCTCTGCTCGCGGGTCGCCGGCACGGACGGGAGCCGTGTAGCACCACGCTGGTAGACGGTGCCACCCTCCTCCTCAAGATCAGTCGGCTCCCCGCCATCATCAGCATGGCCACTCGGCTCCTCGGGCTGATCCGGCCAGGTACCCCATCCGGACGTGTGCTCCTCCGGGGTCTCGTGGGCCGAACTCTCGTGGGCCGAAGGCCAGTCGACCCGAGGCTCGTGGGCCCAAGACCCGTGGACCGGAGGCTCGTGGACCGGAGTCCGTGTAGCCTCCTCCTCGGACGAGTCCACCCTAGCAGTCACGTGCTCGGGTGAAACAGCTGGGGGTGGCGGCGAGGAAGGCTCCCTAGCAGTCACCCTACCTCCTCTCCCGCGACCACGTGCCCCACCTCCTCTCTTCCTACCTCGTCCCCTGCTGGGCACCGCGGTGGACGAAGAAGGGCCCGGCGGTGTGGACATACTGTCCAGCAACGCTCGGCGAAGAGGTACGTCTGGAATCGAAGACCTCAGACCACGCGCCGAGGAAGAAGGGGCCTTGGCGCGCTCCCGACCAGCGCCCACCATCTTTCAACACCTGCCATGACAAACAGTAAACGAAATTAGTACAACATAAAAAAAAGACCGACATGAATAATAATATGTGTATCACTTAAGTGTATCATCATCAAGTACAACATTAAAAAATTTAATACCTGACACTACTAATAATCTCGATCAGTATCATCAATAAATGCATAATCATCATCATCACTATAATCAATGACGGGCTCATAGGGTTCAGTGGCATCAACATGTGCAAGGCCACCTTGACGTAATCGGTCAAGCAATGACAGGTCATCCGCAGCAGTAACCTCTTCTTGTTCCGGCTCTTCTTGTTCCTCCTCTGGGGTGATGTCGGATTCACTGTCACTGTCTACTTCAATGTTTTGGGGTGAAGTATAGCGGTTCTTGAAACGCTTTTTGGAAAGACGTGTCTCTTGGAAGAATTCTCCTTCATATGTGTCTGGGTTAATGTGAGGTTCATAATCCTCTTCCTTTGGGGGAGATAGTCTAGCACGTGGCGGCACTTCATAAACGACATCCCAACCTTTCAGATTTGGATTAGTTTGGCAGGCCCACGGTAGATAGAATACTTGGGTCGCCTGTTGAGCCGTAATATAGACATCAGGAACATCTAAATGGGTGCTTTGGTTGATTTCAACTAGCCCTATATGTTCATGAGTTCTTCTAGTCTCCTTCGGCTGAAACCAATAACATTTGAAGACTACGACATTCGGTGGGTTTTCACCATAGAATAGAAGTTCATAAATTGCTTCAACTCTCCCATAATACTCGGTACCTCCTTCGCCGATAGCAGATACACAACAATTTGTAGACTTTCGGTCGGCCATAGATAGCTCTTTGCCATAGGTACGAAAGCGATACCCGTTGATGTCGTATTTGTCAAATGAACGGACCTTATAGTCAAAACCATTAGCGACTTGTCTCAATTCGGCGTCCATAGACTCTGAATTAGCCTACAAGTTTAATATGAAAGGATTGTTGCATTACACACAAATTAGCGAATGAAACCGGGATAGCCGCCTACAAATTAGCCTACAAGTCTAATAGAAATTACCGTTTGTTTGAACCAAGAGATGAAACCGGGATAGCCGCCACCTTGCTTTGCGAGAAGCTCATACTCTTCGACAGAATCCTTTTGGATCACCGCTCCATACGAGAATAAGGCGACGTATCGACTGTATGAAATATCCAGGAATAAGAGCAGTTCAAAGGAAATAGAAGTTGCGAAACTATGTACCGAGAACTTACTCGATGTACGGCCGCACTTCTATCAGGTTGTTGAAGATATACAACGAAATGGTCCGCCATTGTTCGTTATCCAAAGATACTGGATTTGAAACACTGGCTGGTGCGAGATTCCCTTTGAATAGGCTGAGGTTGGATCCACCCTTTTTAGGGTCGTCAGCATTGTACCGAGGCTTCGGATTATGCAAATGACGATTTTTGGCTTCGTAGTGTGCTGTCACGAAGTTTGCCGCCTCCTCAGTGATGAATGCCTCAGCCATCGATGCTTCAATTCTACGTTTATTTTTACATTTTTGTCGAAGCGTCTTCTGCATCCTCTCAGTTGGGTAGCACCAACGATTTTGCACGGGCCCCCCCAATCTTGCCTCGGTCGGGAGATGCAAAATCAAATGTTGCATTGGATTAAAGAAGCCCGGTGGAAAGATCTTCTCTAACTTGCAGATCAACTCCGGCGCCAACTCTTCCATTTCTTCTAGCACGCCAGGCGATAGTTCTTTCGCACAAAGAACACGGAAGAAATAGCTGAGTTCTGCCAGTACTAGCCATTCATCCTCAGGGATGAAGCCACGCAACATCACCGGCATTACCCGCTCAATCCATATGTGCCAATCATGACTCTTGAGACCAAATATCTTCAATTTATCAAGACTGGCTCCCCTCTGTAGATTCGCTGCATACCCATCGGGGAACATCAACTGCATTTTCACCCACAAGATAATTTCCCTCATAGCCGGCCTTCGAAGATTGAACCATGCCTTTGGCTTCGTCCAGTTCTGCTTTCCTTTCGGTTCTTTCATGTTTTGTAACGGCCTATCACATAGCGCCTCCAGATCGACTCTAGCCTTAGTATTATCCTTTGACTTCCCATCTATGCCGAACAATGTACCAAAAAGTGCCTCGGCGATATTCTTCTCAGTGTGCATCACGTCGATGTTGTGTGGGCAAAGGAGGTCTTTGAAGTAAGGCAGATCCCATAAGCATGTTTTGTGAGTCCAGGCGTGCTTAGAATTATACCCCTTGAAGTACCCTGGACGCTCGGGATCTGGCTCGAGAGCGTTTAACTGATCCAGGGTCTGTTGGCCTGTCAATGCATGTGGTGCAGAGTTTTTGACAACTCTACCTCTGATGAAGTTCTTCTTGTCTTTCCTGAACTTATGGCGAGGATTCAGGAACTCTCTATGCATGTCGAAGCAAGAAAACTTGCGACCGGCCTGAAGCCAACGAAACTCAAGAGCTCCCTTGCATGTGGGGCACGGGAACCTTCCATGCACACACCAGCCAACGAATAGCGCATACGCCGGCAAGTCATGCGTCGAGTACATGTACCAGACACGCATTATGAAGTTCCGTTTGCTATAGGCATCGTATGTCTTGAACCCATTATCCCAGGCTTCTTGCAATTCGTCCTTAAGCGGTTGCATGTACACATTCATATTTTTCCCCGGATAGTTGGGCCCTGGAATTATCAACGTCAGGAAAATGTTCTTTCTTTGCATAATCTGTCCGGGGGGGAGATTGAGTGGAAAGACAAATACGGGCCAACAACTGTATTGGGCTGCCGTCATACCAAACACACTGAACCCATCCGTGCTGATGCCGACTCGAGGATGCCTCGGATCTGCCGCTTTGTCACCATGTAATTCATCAAACTTTTTCCACGCAACACCATCCGATGTGTGTACAATCATCAGATTCCCATCTGCATCTAGTTCGGTTCTTTTGCCCGTTTTGTGCCATGTCATCTGTCTGGCCGTCTCTTCGACCATGAAAAGACGTTGAAGTCTTGGTACGATTGGCATATACCGAAGAACACTAACGGGGATTTTGGTCTGTGTCTTCTCACCCATACCGTTGTCTACCACAACATACCTGGAAGACTTGCAAATGGGACAACAGTTCAAGTCCGCATAGTCAAGCCTAAACAAGACACATCCTTTCTCACAGGCATGTATCTTATCATAGGGCATCTTCAGTGCACGGAGGATTTTGTCCGACTGGTACAGGTTTGCAGGCATTACATGGCCTTTGGGTAGAAAGCGTCCAAATACTGTCATCATTGCATCGTAGCATTCTCTGCCCAAGTTGAACTGAGCCTTCAGAGCCATTACTTGTGAGATGGCATCCAACTGACAAAGCTCAGTGTGCTCATGGAGCGGACGTTTTGAAGACTCCAACATTTCATTGAAGGCCTTTGCAGATTCCTCCATCTCCTCGTCCGAATCCCGAGCATCATCAAAGTCTTGCACCATGTTTTCCATACCGGTACCATGCTCGTCGGTGCGACGACGATCCACCTCAGCTCGGTCACGTTGGGCAGACTCACCATGAAATGTCCACACCGTATAATCGGGCGTAAAACCACTCTTCTGCAGGTGTTTGCCCATTTCAGCCTCTGTCCTCTTTTCCCAATTGCTGCACCGTAAACAGGGGCACCAGGTTTTCCTCTGGCCATTTGCAAATGCGGCTCGCACAAACCCCTTGGTTTTTGTGAACCATTCAGTGCTCCATTTGTTCTGACCAGTGTGACCGGTGTACATCCACGCACGATCACTCATCTTGACTTTCAGAGCTACTAGACACACAACAAATATATATATATAATTCACCATGTATGTATTCATCAGTTGATCTACTTTGTCAATTTTATTACGTCCATGCAACCTACACTCTAATAGGTAATGATAGGTCCTAATCCCACCCGAGTATGTTTAGATTGGGTTCATTTTCCCATGCTATGCCCCGGATCCTACGCAAAATTTCGGCAGCACCTCCCCGCTGTTCTCCTGATACACGTCTCTGCAATAAACAGAGAGGATGTGTACCCGGAGAACAACAGGGGAGGCACTGACGAAATTTATGCGTCGGATCCGGAGCAAAGCATATGGGAAAACGAACCCAATCTAAACATACTCGGGCTGTCCATGGATAGCGTTGGACAATTCGAAAGAATCAAGGTTATAAATATGCAAATGCATGCATATTTATAACTATGACGCTTTCGAACGGGAGACACATATTGGTTATGCATACTGATGATTCAAGACACATATATATCTAGCTATCAAGTTTCATCGGAATAGATCAAATAATTAATGGGGGAGGAGGACATGTCATTTGTGCTCACCCACGAACGAAGGGGCAGAGCTCGTCAAACGCACGGCGAGGTCGTCGAACACCAAACCTCGCAGCGATGAAACAACTGCACATTTAAAACTACCCGATCAACACAATTATATATGATGTTTTTCATAACAAAATCGAAAGATATATGACCTAACTAATAATTCACAAATATATGACCCCGTCGGCTTCTGGAAGGCCAAAGAACACCTTTTCGGGGTCGGGGTCTCGGGGTCGGGGTGTCGGGTCGGGGTGCCGTGTCGGTGTCGGGGTCGGGGTGTCGGGTCAGGCTCGGGGTCGGGGTGTCGGGGTCGGGGTCGAGGTCGGGGTCGGGGTCGGGGTCTCGGGGTCGGGGTGTCGGGGTGTCGGGGGTGTCGTGTCGGGGGTCGGGGTGTCGTGTCGGTCTCGGGGTGCCGTGTCGGGGTCGGGGTGTCGTGTCGGTCTCGGGGTGCCGTGTCGGGGTCGGGGTCTCGGGGTCGGGGTGTCGGGTCGGGGTGCCGGGTCGGGGTCGGGGTGCCGTGTCGGTGTCGGGGTCGGGGTGTCGGGTCAGGCTCGGGGTCGGGGTGTCGGGGTCGGGGTCGGGGTCTCGGGGTCGGGGTCTCGGGGGTGTCGTGTCGGGGGTCGGGGTGTCGTGTCGGTGTCGGGGGTCGGGGTGCCGGGTCGGGGTGCCGTGTCGGTGTCGGGGTCGGGGTGTCGGGTCAGGCTCGGGGTCGGGGTGTCGGGGTCGGGGTCGGGGTCGGGGTCGGGTTCTCGGGGTCGGGGTGTCGGGGGTGTCGTGTCGGGGGTCGGGGTCGGGTTCTCGGGGTCGGGGTGTCGGGGGTGTCGTGTCGGGGGTCGGGGTGTCGTGTAGGTGTCGGGGTGCCGTGTCGGTGTCGGGGTGCCGTGTCGGGGTCGGGGTGCTGTTTCGGGGTCGGGGCTTCGGGGTGTCTCCTCTTCTTCTTCTTCTTCTTCTTCTTCTTCTTCTTCTTCTTCTTCTTCTTCTTCTTCTTCTTCTTCTTCTTCTTCTTCTTCTTCTTCTTCTTCTTTCTCCTCCTCCTCCTCCTCCTCCTCCTCCTCCTCTTCTTCTTCTTCTTCTTCTTCTTCTTCTTCTTCTTCTTCTTCTTCTCCTTCTCCTCCTCCTCCTCCTCCTCTTCTTCTTCTTCTTCTTCTTCTTCTTCTTCTTCCCCCTTCTACTTAACCTAAACCTAAACTAACCTAAACTAAAAACCTAAACTAATTAAAACTAAACTATTTAAACTAATTAAACCTAAACTTAAACAGAAAAAAACAAAAAAAACAAAAAAAACAGAAGAAAAAAAAAAGAGGGAGGAGGGGCTCACTGTGGGGGAGGGCCGGGGCGGGGCCGGCGACGGAGGGCCGGGGCGGGGCGGTGGAGGAGGCGGGGCGGCGGGGGCCGGGGCGGGGCGGTGGAGGAGGCGGGGCGTCGGGAGCCCGGCCGGCGGGGGGCCGGGGCGGCGAGGGGGATGGGGGCGGGGGGCCGGGGCGGGGCAGTGGAGGAGGCGGCGGGGGGCGCGGGGCGGCGGTGGGGCGCGGGGCGGCGGGGGGCCGGGGCGGGGGGCGACGGGGCGGGGGGGCGGGGGGCCGGGGCGGGGGCCGGGGCGGGGGGCCGGGGCGGGGGGCGACGGGGCGGCGGGGAGCCGGGGCGGCGGGGCGACGGGGCGGCGGCGCGCGGCGGGCGGCGGCGGCGGCGGGGTGGGAGGAGAAGGGCGAGGCGAGGACGAAGTGAGTAACGGGCGGGGGGTACCTGCCGTTAGGCAAGTGCCCTCTTTGCCGTCCGCCAGCCTTTGCCGTCCGCCTTTCTGCCTCTTTGCCGTCCGCTAGCGGACGGCAAAGAGGTGGGCCGTTAGGATTTTTTCAAACGAGCGGGGGGTGGGGGCCACCACACTCTTTGCCGTCCGCCAGCGGACGGCAAAGAGCTGGCAGATGGCAAAGAGCTTCTTTGCCGTCAGCCTTTTCTTTGCCGTCTGTTTATGTGTAGCTGATGGCAAAGAGCTTCTTTGCCGTCAGCTTGCAGACGGCAAAGAGCTGGCAGATGGCAAATTAGCTGATTCCAGTAGTGTCTATCATGTATGCAATGTTGTGTACCAGACCTAATGTGTGCCTTGCTATAAGTTTAGCAGGGAGGTACCAAAGTAATCCAGGAGTGTATCACTGGACAGTGGTCAAGAACATCCTGAAATACCTGAAAAGGACTAAGGATATGTATCTCGTTTATGGAGGTGACAAAGAGCTAGTCGTAAATGGTTACGTCAATGCAAGCTTTGACACTGATCCGGACGATTCTAAATCACAAACCGGATACGTGTTTACATTGAACGGTGGAGCTGTCAGTTGGTGCAGTTCTAAACAAAGCGTTGTGGCGGGATCTACGTGTGAAGCGGAGTACATAGCTGCTTCGGAAGCAGCAAATGAAGGAGTCTGGATGACGGAGTTCATATCCGATCTAGGTGTCATACCTAGTGCATCGGGTCCAATGAAAATCTTTTGTGACAATACTGGTGCAATTGCCTTGGCAAAGGAATCCAGATTTCACAAGAGAACCAAGCACATCAAGAGACGCTTCAACTCGATCTGAGATCAAGTCCAGGTGGGAGACATAGAAATTTGCAAGATACATACGGATCTGAATGTTGCAGACCCGTTGACTAAGCCTCTTCCACGAGCAAAACATGATCAGCACCAAGGCTCCATGGGTGTTAGAATCATTACTGTGTAATCTAGATTATTGACTCTAGTGCAAGTGGGAGACTGAAGGAAATATGCCCTAGAGGCAATAATAAAGTTATTGTTTATTTCCTTATATCATGATAAATGTTTATTATTCATGCTAGAATTGTATTAACCGGAAACATAATACTTGTGTGAATACATAGACAAACAGAGTGTCACTAGTATGCCTCTACTTGACTAGCCCGTTGATCAAACATGGTTATGTTTCCTAGCCATTGACATGAGTTGTCATTTGATTAACGGGATCACATGATTACGAGAATGATGTGATTGACTTGACCCATTCTGTTAGCTTAGCACTTGATCGTTTAGTATTCTGCTATTGCTTTGTTCATGACTTATACATGTTCCTATGACTATGAGATTATGCAACTCTTGTTTACCGGAGGAACACTTTGTGTGCTACCAAACGTCACAACGTAAATGGGTGATTATAAAGGTGCTCTACAGGTGTCTCCGAAGGTACTTGTTGGGTTGGCGTATTTCGAGATTAGGATTTGTCACTCCGATTGTCGGAGAGGTATCTCTAGGCCCACTCGGTAAAGCACATCACTAAAAGCCTTGCAAGCATTGTAACTAATGAGTTAGTTGCGGGATGATGTATTACGGAACGAGTAAAGAGACTTGCCGGTAACGAGATTGAACTAGGTATTGAGATACCAACGATCGAATCTCGGGCAAGTAACATACCGATGACAAAGGGAACAACGTATGTTGTTATGCGGTTTTGACCGATAAAGATCTTCGTAGAATATGTGGGAGCCAATATGAGCATCCAGGTTCCGCTATTGGTTATTGACCGGAGACGTGTCTCGGTCATGTCTACATAGTTCTCGAACCCGTAGGGTCCGCACGCTTAAAGTTCGATGACGGTTATATTATGAGTTTATGTGTTTTGATGTACCGAAGGTAGTTTGGAGTCCCGGATGTGATCACGAACATGACGAGGAGTCTCGAAATGGTCGAGACATAAAGATCGATATATTGGATGACTATATTTGGACACCGGAATGGTTCCGGGTGAGATCAGGATAATACCGGAGCACCGGGAGGTTATCGGAACCCCCCGGGAGGTATATGGGCCTTAATGGGCTTTAGTGGAAAGCAGGGGAAAAGAGCAAGGGAGGGGGCGCGCGCTCCCAAGCCCAATCCGAATTGGGAGGGGGGACGGCCCCCCCCTTTCCTTCCTCCCTCCTTCCTCTTCCTTCCCTCTCCCCCTCCAAATAGGAAAAGGAGGAGTCCTACTCCCGGTGGGAGTAGGACTCCCCCCTTGGGCGCGCCTCCTCCCCTGGGCCGGCCCTCTCCTCCCCCCTTTATATACGGTGGAGGGGGGCACCCCATAGACACAACAATTGATCTCTTGGATCTCTTAGCAGTGTGTGGTGCCCCCCTCCACCATAATCCACCTCGATAATATCGTAGCAGTGCTTAGGCGAAGCCCTGCCTCGGTAGAACATCATCATCTTCACCACACCGTCGTGCTGACGGAACTCTCCCTCAAAGCTCGGCTGGATCAGAGTTTGAGGGACATCATCGAGTTGAACGTGTGCAGAACTCGGAGGTGCCGTGCGTTCGGTACTTGATCGGTCGGATCGTGAAGACGTACCACTACATCAACCGCGTTGTGCTAACGCTTCCGCTTTCGGTCTACGAGGGTACGGGGACACACTCTCCCCTCTCGTTGCTATGCATCACCATGATCTTGCGTGTGCGTAGGAATTTTTTTTAAATTACTACGTTCCCCAACAAGGTGGACCCCCGGAACCCCTTCGGTGGTCCCGGTACAATACCAGCAAACCCCTGAATACTTCCGGTGACCGTATGATGACTTCCCATATATAAATCTTCACCTCCGGACCATTCCGGAACTCCTCGTGACGTCCGGGATCTCAGCCGGGACTCCGAACAACATTTGGTAACCACATACTATTTCCCATAACAACTCAAGCGTCACGGAACCTTAAGTGTGTAGACCCTACGGGTTCGGGAACCATGTAGACATGACCGAGACATCTCTCCGGCCAATAACCAATAGCGGGATCTGGATACCCATGTTGGATCCCACATGTTCCACGATGATCTCATCGGATGAACCACGATGTCGGGGATTCAATCAATCTCGTACACAATTCCCTTTGTCTACCGGTATGATACTTGCCCGAGATTCGATCGTCGGTATCCCTATACCTTGTTCAATCACGTTACCGGCAAGTCTCTTTACTCGTTCGTAACACATCATCCCGTGATCAACTCCTTGGTCACATTGAGCTCATTATGATGATGTCCTACCCTGTGGGCCCAGAGATACCTCTCCGTCACACGGAGTGACAAATCCCAGTCTCGATTCGTGCCAACCCAACAGACACTTTCAGAGATACCCGTAGTGGGCCTTTATAGCCACCCAGTTATGTTGTGACGTTTGGCACACCCAAAGCATTCCTACGGTATCCGGGAGTTGCACAATCTCATGGTCTAAGGAAATGATACTTGACATTAGAAAAGCTTTAGTAGACGAACTACACGATCTTGTGCTATGGTTAGGATTGGGTCTTGTCCATCACATCATTCTCTTAATGATGTGATCCCGTTATCAACGACATCCAATGTCCATGGTCAAGAAACCGTAACCATCTATTGATCAACGAGCTAGTCAACTAGAGGCTCACTAGGGACATGTTGTGGTCTATGTATTCACACATGTATTACGATCTCCGGATAACACAATTATAGCATGAACAATAGACAATTATCATGAACAAGGAAATATAATAATAACCACTTTATTATTGCCTCTAGGGCATATTTCCAACACATGTTCCACGATGATCTCATTGGATGAACCACAATGTCGGGGATTCAATCAATCATGTATACAATTCCCTTTGTCCATCGGTATGTTACTTGCCCGAGATTCGATCGTCGGTATCCCCATACCTCGCTCAACATCTTTACCGGCAAGTCTCTTTACTTGTTCCGTAACGCTTGATCCCGTGACTAACTCCTTAGTCACATTGAGCTCATTATGATGATGCATTACCGAGTGGGCCCAGAGATACCTCTCCGTCATACGGAGTGACAAATCCCAGTCTTGATTCGTGCCAACCCAACAGACACTTTCGGAGATACCTGTAGTGCACCTTTATAGCCACCCAGTTACGTTGTGATGTTTGATACACCCAAAGCATTCCTACGGCATCCGGGAGTTGCACAATCTCATGGTCTGAGGAAATGATACTTGACATAAGAAAAGCTCTAGCAAACGAACTACACGATCTTGTGCTATGATTAGGATTGGGTCTTGTCCATCACATCATTCTCCTAATGATATGATCCCATTATCAATGACATCCAATGTCCATGGTCAGGAAATCATAACCATCTATTAATCAACGAGCTAGTCAACCAGAGGCTTACTAGGGACATGTTGTGGTCTATGCATTCACACATGTATTACGGTTTCTGGTTAATACAATTATAGCATGAACAATATACTATTATCATGAACAAGGAAATATAATAATAACCATTTTATTATTGTCTCTAGGGCATATTTCCAACAGTCTCCCACTTGCACTAGAGTCAATAATCTAGTTCACATCACCATGTGATTAACACTCATAGTTCACATCGCCATGTGACTAACACCCAAAGAGTTTACTAGAGTCAATAATCTAGTTCACATCGCCATGTGATTAACACCCAAGAGTATACTAGAGTCAATAATCTAGTTCACATCACCATGTGATTAACACTCAATGATTTCTAGGGTTTGATCATGTTATGCTTACGAGAGAGGTTTTAGTCAACGGGTCTGCAACATTCAGATCCGTGTGTTCTTCGCAAATCTCTATTTCATATTGTAGATGTTGCTACTATGCTTCACTTGGAGATATTCCAAATGGTTGCTCTACTATACGTATCCGGTTTGCTACTTAGAGTCATCCGGATAGGTGTTAAAGCTTGCATCGACGTAACCCTTTACGCCGAACTCTTCATCACCTCCATAATCGAGAAACATTTACTTATTCCTAAGGACAATTTTGACCGCTGTCCAATGGTCCACTCCTGGATCACTTTTATACCCCCTTTGCCAGACACGTGGCAAGGCACATCGCGGTACACAACATGGCATATCGTATAGAGCCCATGCCTAAGGCATAGGGGACAACTTTCGTCCTTTCTCTTTCTTCTGCCGTGGTCGAGCTTCAAGTCTTAACTTCACGCCTTACAACTCAGGCAAGAACTCCTTCTTTGACTGATCCATCTTGAACTCCTTCAAGATCATGTCAAGGTGTGTGCTCTGTGAAAGTCTTATCGGGCGTTGTCGGAGTAATGGGCCACGGGTAGCCTAACCCGAGTCCCTGAGCATTTCAAGACATTTGGGCCGGCCGCGTCCCTCAAGCATCCAGAATGAAGCGCCACCTTCTGGTGGCCGGCTGGCTCAAGCGGCCAGCTGCCAGAAGACGGCCAAGCACCAGAAGACGGCACCAAGACAGGCCGACTCCTAGCAGGCGGCCCATGACGCCCTCGGAGTCCGCGACCCCCATTAGGAAGACAAGACAGGATGTGGCTACAGTGTAGCCCATCACCCCCATATCCAGGGCTTGGCGTGGCCATAGTGCCCCGTACAGGCGGAGATCTCCACACGGCGCGGCACTGTTGCCACTCCATCCTTGACGTCACCCTTGTCAGGCGGAGCCCTGTTCCCACGACGGCCTGTCGGTACGGCCTGCAGGCGGCGGGCCCTACCAGGCAGCGAGAGCCCGGAAGGCGGCATAGCCTGACCAGTCGGACCCAAGGGAGGCCAGCCTCTAGCAGGTGGCCTGCTCCTCCCTCGAGGTCCGTGCGCCATTAACCAGACGAGACACGGTGTGGCTACAGTAATCTCCCACCAGACGGCGGGACTATAGCCACGCCCCTCCCCGATCGAGTATGCGTCATTAGCATTGCGGCTACAGTAACCAGCCACCGACCAGACCCGCAAGCGGCGGAGGCGTCCTGTCGGCTCCGTACCAGGCCAGTCGGCGGGGCCCACCAGGCGGCAGGGCCCAGCAGCCAGCGGAGAAGCCGGTGACCAGAGACACTGACAGCCGGGTCCTACACCCGGCCAGATTACCATTGTACCCCTGGGGGTAGGCCTATGTGAACCCCCAGGGCACCCATGCAAAGGGTTCCCAACCTATTAGAATTAGACTCATACATAGAGAGAGGGGGAAGCTAGCCCTGCTTTCTCCTACCTCTAGCATACAGCTCGAGGAGCACCATTGTACTCACTAGTGCCTTAGTGATTATGCGGAGACCCCGCAGAGCAGGACTAGGGGTGTTATCTCCTAGGAGAGCCCCGAACCTGGGTAAAGTACGCCAGCGTTCGTGTCTAAGCCTCATCCCGCTTCCGGGCACCAGCGACGTTCTACTCGCTCCCACCATGATAAGCCATCCTTTGGCATATGTCGCACCCAACCCCCGACATTTGGTGCCCACCGTGGGGAGAGGTGCACCGTCGTCCGGAGACCTGCGCTGGACGGGAACCCTGTTCCTTCCTGGCGAGCGCAGCCAGCTCGGCACGCCAGACGGCGTCTGCGCCGGTGCGCTGCACGGCACGGAGATCGCCTGCGCGGCGAGCTGCCTCGCCGAACTTGTTGGCGAGATTCGCCTCTCCGACGAGCCTGCATCTGACACGGGCATAGATGACCCCGAGAGCCGCCTCGTCAGCCTCCTCGACCAACTCCACGTCGTCAGCAAGCCTGCTGTGGACTTGGAGTCGGTTGGTTCCACCGACCCGATGCTTGTCGACTCCGACACGGCGTCGCTCGACGCATTCCCCACCAACGTGGTGGTCTACGATGAGCCGCTTCCTCGTGAGGATAGCGGCGGAAGCACCGTCACAGAAGTGCTCATCATTGGCCATGGCGAGCACTCGGGCAGGGACAATGCTCGAGACCCGCTCGAGGCGGCATTGCAAGACCTGACTGCGCCTATCCCAGAAGACGCCGAGATGCTGGAAGCACGCCGCGTCCAGCTCGTCGAGAGCGCCAAGAGGCTAGCCAGCATGAGACGCCTTTCGGAGGCTTACCAGCGCGAGATGGACCGCGACGTTGGCGGCACGCCGGCTCCTGATGGGCCTAGCCGCATCGGCATGGTCCAGCTGCGCGGCGCGGCCATTGCCAGCATGTTCGGGGCAGATCGCCCTGTCTACGCCACGCCCGCGGAGAACATACGAGCTGCCCAGGCGGCAGCAGACGAGCTGGACAAGCTCGAGGGCGACGAGCGTCGCCTCATGACAGAGCGCGTCCAGCGGCTCATTGACGCGGCTGCCGAGCAGCAAGAGGCCGGCTGCCGCACTGAAGCGCCCAACCGGCAGAACGACGATCCGCCTCCTCACCGAGATCAAGGCGCGACATCCCAGACGCCGACTGGTGGTGTCCACGATAGAAGAGACAAGGAGTCGGCTGCCAGCCGCAGCCGGACTCGCATCACCATCAAGCGCGACCAAGACGGCCGCCCGAGAGCAGTGGGACGACGGGACGACTGTCCGCCTCCTCCTCCCCCCGCAGGGAGAGGCGCGCTTCCCCACTGCCAGTTGACCACCCGACACTCGGAGACCGCCTTGGCCGCCGAGAAGGAGTCGGAGAGAACGATGCCCGCCACCGGATCGACTGCCTCAACCGATCCCTGGCACTAGAAGAAGAAGACGCATTGGGTCCGCCTTGTTTTGGCCCCCGCATCCGAGATGAGCCCTTCCCCAAAGGGTTCACGCTCCCAAGAGATACGCCCAAGTATACCGGCTCCGTGAAGCCGGAAGACTGGCTGGTCGACTACTCCACGGCCGTCAGCATAGCGTACGGCAACAAGCGAGTTGCCGTGAAGTACGTCCCGCTCATGCTCCAAGGCACAGCCCGGACATGGCTGAACAACTTGAAGCCCCGCAGCATCAACAGCTAGGTAGATTTCACCGAAGCCTTCATCCGCAACTTCACTAGCACGTACAAGCGGCCGCCCAAGCCTCGCCAGCTCTCCTTGTGCGTCCAAGGCCCCAACGAATCAACTCGCGATTACCTCACGCGTTGGGCCGAGCTGCGCAACTCTTGAGAGGGCGTGCACGAGGTGCGGGCCATCGAGTACTTCACTGCCGGGTGCCGAGAGGGCACCCTCCTCAAGCACCGGCTTCTCTGCGACGAGCCGGTGACCCTCGACGAACTGCTGATCATAGCAGACAAGTACGCCATGGCCGACTCCTCCATGAAGGCGGAGATCCAAGTCGACGCATCTGGCAAAGTGGCTCCTCAAGCTCCTCGGACTCTGGCTGGTGACACCAGTCGGCGTCAGCAACAGAATGACAACAAGCGCAAGGCCACGCAGCCGGCTTCCACAAGTCGGCAGGTGGCAACAGTTGAAGACCAGCAGCCGGAAGGGCAGCCTCTACCCAAGCGTCAGAAGGGCGGCAAGCCCAACTGGTTGCCCGCCTTCTCATACGAGCAGACTCTCGATGCGCCCTGCAAGTTTCACAGCGGCGCAAAGCCATCCAACCACACCACTCGGAAATGCCACTGGCTCACCAGGATCGCCAAGGGTGATGGACTCCTGCCCCCTCCACCTGCCGGCCCGCCGCCTCCTCCTCCCCAGCAGCCGGCGGCCCGGCCAGTCAGCGCGATACAAGATGAGTATCCTGAAGAGCATGGAGCTTATGTCATGTTCACCAGCGTGGCCGACGATAAGCACAGCAGACGGCAGCGGCAACTAGAAGTACATGCAGTAGCATCAGAGACCCCCGAGTTCATGCATTGGTCTAAGAAGCCTATCAGTTGGAGCAGAGCTGACCACCCGGAGGTGATGCCCTCTCCTGGTTCTTATGCCCTGGTCTTGGATGCCACCTTTGCAACACAGAGGCGGGTTGCTCGCTTCTCCCGAGTTCTGATAGATGGCGGCACAAGCATCAACATCCTATACCGTGACACTATGAAGAAGTTAGGAATCAAGCAGAAGCAGCTTCAGCCCAGTCGGACTGTATTCCACGGCATAGTCCCTGGCCTTTCCTGCTCACCAATTGGCAAGATCCAGATAGACGTCCTTTTCGAAGACGAAGATCACTTCCGCCGAGAGCCGGTCTGGTTTGAGGTGGTGGACCTTGAGAGCCCCTACCATGCGCTACTTGGTCGGCCTGCTCTGGCCAAGTTCATGGCGGTCCCCCACTATGCTTACCTCAAGATGAAGATGCCGAGTACCAAGGGAATCCTAACCATAGTCGGAGACTACAAGAAGTCGTTCGCCTGTGCGGCGGACAGCAGCCGGTGCTACCTCTTGAGCACTGCGTTGGTTTTCCCTTGAAGAGGAAAGGGTGATGCAGTAAAGTAGCGTAAGTATTTCCCTCAGTTTTGAGAACCAAGGTATCAATCCAGTAGGAGGCCACGCTCAAGTCCCTCGCACCTACACAAACAAATAAAAACCTCGCAACCAACGCAATAAAGGGGTTGTCAATCCCTTCACGGTCACTTACGAAAGTGAGATCTGATAGATATGATAAGATAATATTTTTGGTATTTTTACAATAAAGATGCAAAGTAAAATAAAAGGCAATAAAAATAGCTAAGTGTTGGAAGATTAATGATGGAAAATAGACCCAAGGGTCATAGGTTTCACTAGTGGCTTCTCTCAAGAGCATAAGTATTACGGTGGGTGAACAAATTACTGTTGAGCAATTGATAGAATTGAGCATAGTTATGAAAATATCTAGGTATGATCATGTATATAGGCATCACGTCCGTGACAACTAAACCGACTCCTGCCTGCATCTACTACTATTACTCCACACATCAACCGCTATCCAGCATGCATCTAGAGTATTAAGTTCAAAAGAACAGAGTAACGCTTTAAGTAAGATGACATGATGTAGAGGGATAAACTCATGCAATATGATATAAACCCCATCTTGTTATCCTCGATGGCAACAATACAATACATGCCTTGCTGCCCCTGCTGTCACTGGGAAAGGACACCGCAAGATTGAACCCAAAGCTAAGCATTTCTCCCATTGCAAGAAAGATCAATCTAGTAGGCCCAACCAAACTGATAATTCGAAGAGACTTGCAAAGATACCCAATCATACATAAAAGAATTCAGAGAAGATTCAAATATTGTTCATAGATAAACTTGATCATATACCCACAATTCATCTATCTCAACAAACACACCGCAAAAAAAGATTACATCGAATAGATCTCCACGAGAATCATGGAGAACTTTGTATTGAGATCCAAAGAGAGAGAAGAAGCCATCTAGCTAATAACTATGGACCCGAAGGTCTGAGGTAAACTACTCACACATCATCGGAGAGGCTATGGTGTTGATGTAGAAGCCCTCCGTGACCAATGCCCCCTCCGGCAGGACGCCAGAAAAGGCCCCAAGATGGGATCTCACGGGTACAGAAGGTTGCGGCGGTGGAATTAGGTTTTCGTGGATGCTTCTATTGGTTTGGGGGTACGTAGGTATATATAGGAGGAAGAAGTACGTCGGTGGAGCAACGTGGTCCCCATGAGGGTGGAGGGCGCGCCCAGGGGGTAGGCGCGCCCCCCTGCCTCGTGCTCTCCTGGTTGCTTTCTTGACGTAGGGTCCAAGTCCTCTGGATCACGTTCGTTCCAAAAATCACGTTCCCGCAGGTTTCATTCCGTTTGGACTCCGTTTGATATTCTTTTTCTGCGAAACTCTTAAATAGGTAAAAAAGACAGCAATTTGGGCTGGGCCTCCAGTTAATAGGTTAGTCCCAAAAATAATATAAAAGTGTATAATAAAGCCCGTTAAACATCCAAAACAGAATATAATATAGCATGAAGCAATCAAAAATTATAGATACGTTGGAGACGTATCAAGCATCCCCAAGCTTAATTCCTGCTCGTCCTCGAGTAGGTAAATGATAAAAACAGAATTTTTGATGCGGAATGCTACTTGGCATAATTTCAATGTAATTCTCTTAATTGTGGTATGACTGTTCAGATCTGAAAGATTCAAGACAAAATTTTAATATTGATATAAAAATAATAATACTTCAAGCATACTAACTAAGCAATTATGTCTTCTCAAAATAACATGGCCAAAGAAAGTTATCCCTACAAAATCATATAGTCTGGCTATGCTCTATCTTCACCACACAAAGTATTTAAATCATGCACAACCCCGATGACAAGCCAAGCAATTGTTTCATACTTTTGGTGTTCTCAAACTTTTTCAATCTTCATGCAATACATGAGCATGAGCCATGGACATAGCACTATATGTGGAATAGAATGGTGGTTGTGGAGAAGACAAAAAGGGAGAAGATAGTCTCACATCAACTAGGCGTATCAACGGGCTATGGAGATGCCCATTAATAGATATCAATGTTAGTGAGTAGGGATTGCCATGCAATGGATGCAGTAGAGCTATAAGTATATGAAAGCTCAACAAAAGAAACTAAGTGGGTGTGCATCCAACTTGCTTGCTCATGAAGACCTAGGGCATTTTGAGGAAGCCCATCATTGGAATATACAAGCCAAGTTCTATAATGAAAAATTCCCACTAGTATATGAAAGTGATATCATAGGAGACTCTCTATCATGAAGATCATGGTGCTACTTTGAAGCACAAGTGTGGTAAAAAGATAGTAACATTGTCCCTTCTCTCTTTTTATCTCATTTTTTTATTTTTTTTCTTTGGGCCTTTTCTCTTTTTTTATGGCCTTTTTATTTATTTATTTAGTCCGGAGTCTCATCCCGACTTGTGGGAGAATCATAGTCTCCATCATCCTTTCCTCACTTGGGACAATGTTCTAAAAATGATGATCATCACACTTTTATTTACTTACAACTCAACAATTACAACTCAATACTTAGAACAAAATATGACTCTATGTGAATGCCTCTGGCGGTGTACCGGGATATGCAATGAATCAAGAGTGACATGTATGAAAGAATTACGGTGGCTTTGCCACAAATACGATGTCAACTACATGATCATGCGAGGCAATATGACAATGATGGAGCGTGTCATAATAAACGGAATGGTGGTGAGTTGCATGGAAATATATCTCGGAATGGCTATGGAAATGCCATGATAGGTAGGTATGGTGGCTGTTTTGAGGAAGGTATATGGTGGGTGTATGATACCGGCGAAAAGTGCGCGGTATTAGAGAGGCTAGCAATGGTGGAAGGAAGAGAGTGCGTCTAATCCATGGACTCAACATTAGTCATAAAGAACTCATATACTTATTGCAAAGATCTACAAGTTATCAAAGCAAAGTATTACGCGCATGCTCCTAGGGGGATAGATTGGTAGGAAAAGGCCATCGCTCGTCCCCGACCGCCACTCATAAGGAAGACAATCAATAAATAAATCATGCTCCGAGTTCATCACATAACGGTTCACCATACGTGCATGCTACGGGAATCACAAACTTTAACACAAGTATCTCTCAAATCCAAAACTAATCAACTAGCATGACTCTAATATCACCATCTTTATATATCAAAACAATTATCAAGCATCAAACTTCTCATAGTATTCAACACACTCATAAGAATTTTTTTACTAATCTTGAATGCCTATCATAATTAAAGCAAATTACCACGCTGTTTTGTAGGACTCTCAAAATAATATAAGTGAATCATGAGAGAACAATAGTTTCTATAAAACAAATACACCACCGTGCTCTAAAATATATAAGTGAAGCACTAGAGCAAAAATTATATAGCTCAAAAGGTATAAGTGAAGCACATAGAGTATTCTAATAAATTCCGAATCATGTGTGTGTCTCTCAAAAGGTGTGTACAGCAAGGATGATTGTGGCAAACTAACAAACAAAGACTAAAATAATACAAGACGCTCCAAGCAAAACACTTATCATGTGGTGAATAAAAATATAGCTCCAAGTAAAGTTACCGATGGAAGTAGACGAAAGAGGGGATGCCTTCCGGGGCATCCCCAAGCTTTGGCTTTTTGGTTTCCTTAGATTATCTTGGTGTGCCATGGGCATCCCCAACCTTAGGCTCTTGCCACTCCTTGTTCCATAATCCATCAAATCTTTTACCCAAAACATGAAAACTTCACAACACAAAACTTAACAGAAAATCTCGTGAGCTCCGTTAGCGAAAGAAAACAAAACACCACTTCAAGGTACTGTAATGAACTCATTCTTTATTTATATTGGTGTTAAACCTACTGTATTACAACTTCTATATGGTTTATAAACTATTTCACTAGCCATAGATTCATCAAAATAAGCAAACAACACACGAAAAACAGAATCTGTCAAAAACAGAACAGTCTGTAGTAATCTGTAACTAACGCAAACTTCTGGAACTCCAAAAAATCTACCAAAATAGGAAGACCTAGAAAATTTGTTTATTGATCAGAAGAAATTGGAATAAATATTTTATCACGTTCTGGTGATTTTTAACAATTGTTTTTGTGAAAGAAAGTTTCTGGAATTTACAGCAAGATCAAATAACTCTCATCCAAGAAGATCCTATAGGTTTAACTTGGCACAAACACTAATTAAAACATAAAAACAAATATAACCAGAGGCTAGATCAAATATTTATTCCTAAACAGAAGCAAAAATCAAAAACTAAAAATAAAATTGGGTTGCCTCCCAACAAGCACTATCGTTTAACGCCCCTAGCTAGGCATAAAAGCAAGGATAGATCTAGGTATTGCCATCTTTGGTAGGCAATTCTTCAATAAGACACCTTTCACCCTTAGGAGTTTCTTTCTTTCTATTAATTATCAAACTTCTAGGCACAAAATCAAAAAAATCATTTGCAACAAACGGTTCCTTAATGATAGCAAAAAGATTGGGATGAACACTTATTGATTTTAGATCCGCACTTTCCTTACTAGAGGATTCACCCTTATTGTTAGGAACATAAACAAGCTTGGCAATTTTAGTTGGAGGACTTGGAGTATTCTTTACGTAAGAGAAGGCGGTCCCCAAGTTGGTAATGATACCCTCAAGTTTATCGATTCTAGTGGAATCCTGATTTATTCTTTCATCAACTATGGGTTCCTTCTCCTTAATATTTTTCAAAGTAACTCCTACTTTAGATCCATATTGGGTAATTTGGTTGTGGATCTTTTTATCCAAATTTTCAATTAACTCTACAGTAGCAACTTTATTTTCAATAATTTCAAGTCTTTGCATTACATGCTCCAAAGTTAACATAGTTCCATTAACCGAAAGAGGTGGTGAGCCAAACAAATCTATCATAGCATTATAAGAATCAAAAGTATGGCTACCCAAGAAATTCCCTCCGGTAATGGTATCAAGGATATATCTGTACCAAGGAGTAGCGCCTACATAAAAATTGCAGAGAAGAACGGAAGTAGATTGCTTCCTGGTAGATCTATTTTGAGCATTGCAAATTCTATACCAAGCGTCTTTTAGATTTTCTCCCTCCCTTTGCTTAAAATTAAGAACTTCATTCTCAGGAGACAACGGAGAAGATAGAGGACTAGCCATAACGACAACCAAGCGAAAAAGAGGCGAACGGGAAAAGCGAGGGCGAATAAAACGGCAAGGGTAAAGTGGGGGAGAGGAAAACGAGAGGCAAATGGCAAATAATGTAATGTGGGAGATAAGAGTTTGTGATGGGTACTTGGTATGTTGACTTTTGCGTAGAATCCCCGGCAACGGCGCCAGAAATCCTTCTTGCTACCTCTTAAGCACTGCGTTGGTTTTCCCTTCAAGAGGAAAGGGTGATGCAGTAAAGTAGCGTAAGTATTTCCCTCAGTTTTGAGAACCAAGCTATCAATCCAGTAGGAGGCCACGCTCAAGTCCCTCGCACCTACACAAACGAATAAAAACCTCACAACCAATGCAATAAAGGGGTTGTCAATCCCTTCACGATCACTTACGAAAGTGAGATCTGATAGATATGATAAGATAATATTTTTGGTATTTTTATAATAAAGATGCAAAGTAAAATAAAAGGCAATAAAACTAGCTAAGTGTTGGAAGATTAATATGATGGAAAATAGACCCGGGGGCCATAGGTTTCACTAGTGGCTTCTCTCAAGAGCATAAGTATTACGGTGGGTGAACAAATTACTGTTGAGCAATTGATAGAATTGAGCATAGTTATGAGAATATCTAGGTATGATCATGTATATAGGCATCACGTCCGTGACAAGTAAACCGACTCCTGCCTGCATCTACTACTATTACTCCACACATCGACCGCTATCCAGCATGCATCTAGAGTATTAAGTTCAAAAGAACAGAGTAATGCTTTAAGTAAGATGACATGATGTAGAGGGATAAACTCATGCAATATGATATAAACCCCATCTTGTTATCCTCGATGGCAACAATACAATACGTGCCTTGCTGCCCCTACTGTCACTGGGAAAGGACACCGCAAGATTGAACCCAAAGCTAAGCACTTCTCCCATTGCAAGAAAGATCAATCTAGTAGGCCAAACCAAACTGATAATTCGAAGAGACTTGCAAAGATACCCAATCATACATAAAAGAATTCAGAGAAGATTCAAATATTGTCATAGATAAACTTGATCATATACCCACAATTCATCTATCTCAACAAACACACCGCAAAAGAAGATTACATCGAATAGATCTCCACGAGAATCGTGGAGAACTTTGTATTGAGATCCAAAGAGAGAGAAGAAGCCATCTAGATAATAACTATGGACCCGAAGGTCTGAGGTAAACTACTCACACATCATCGGAGAGGCTATGGTGTTGATGTAGAAGCCCTCCGTGATCAATGCCCCCTCCAGCAGGACACCGGAAAAGGCCCCAAGATGGGATCTCATGGGTACAGAAGGTTGCGGCGGTGGAATTAGGCTTTCGTGGATGCTTCTGTTGGTTTGGGGGTACGTAGGTATATATATAGGAGGAAGAAGTACGTCGGTGGAGCAACATGGGCCCCACGAGGGTGGAGGGCGCACCCAGGGGGTAGGCGCGCCCCCTGCCTCGTGCTCTCCTGGTTGCTTTCCTGACGTACGGTCCAAGTCCTCTGGATCACGTTCGTTCCAAAAATCACTTTCCCGAAGGTTTCATTCCGTTTGGACTCCGTTTGATATTCTTTTTCTGCGAAACTCTGAAATAGGCAAAAAACAGCAATTTGGGCTGGGCCTCCGGTTAATAGGTTAGTCCCAAAAATAATATAAAAGTGTATAATAAAGCCCGTTAAACATCCAAAACAGAATATAATATAGCATGAAGCAATAAAAAATTATAGATACGTTGGAGACGTATCAGCCGGTTAGCCTAGTCCCTCGTGATTGCAGCAGAGAAGCGGCTCCTTGACCGGGTTGTGGCAATGGCAGGCAAGCAACTGGAAATGTCACCAAACCCCAAGGAGTCGGAAGTTGAGGGCTCGTTCAAGCCGGCAAAAGAAACAAAGAAGATACCCTTGGACCCAGAGCACCCGGAGAGGCACGCTGTCATAGGTGCAAACCTTGACAGCAAATAGGAAAGCGAGCTCGTCGATTTCCTCTGTGAGAATCGTGACATCTTTGCATGGTCTCCCAAGGACATGCTGGGTGTTCCGACGGATTTCGCCGAGCACAAGTTACATGTCCGACCTGATGCCAAGCCAGTCAGGCAGCCCTTGTGCCGCCTGTCAGAAGAGAAGAGAAGAGTCATTGGAGAAGAGATAGCCCGGCTTCTAGCAGCCGGCTTCATTATGGAAGTGTTCTTCCCAGAATGGTTAGCCAACCCAGTCCTTGTGCTGAAGAAGAATAAGCAGTGGCGCGTGTTTATCGATTATACCAGCCTCAACAAAGCTTGCCCCAAAGATCCCTTTGCCCTGCCAAGAATTGACCAAGTGATAGACTCCACAGCTGGATGCGAGCTGTTGAGTTTTCTGGATGCATATTCAGGGTATCATCAGATCAAGCTGAACCCGGCCGACAGGCTGAAGACTGCCTTCATCACACCATTCGGTGCCTTCTGTTACCTGACCATGACGTTCGGCTTAAGGAATGCCGGCGCCACGTTTCAGCGTTGCATGCAGAAGTGTCTCCTCAAGCAACTCGGCAGAAACGCCCATGTCTACGTGGACGACGTTGTGGTGAAGACGGAGAAGCATGGCACGCTGCTAGAAGACCTTAAGGAAACCTTTGAAAACTTGCGCCAATTTCAAATCAAGCCAAACCCGGAGAAATGCGTCTTTGGAGTACCAGCCGGCCAGCTTCTTGGCTTCCTGGTCTCAAAGCGCGTCATAGAGTGCAACCCTGTGAAGATCAAGGCCATCGAGAGGATGGAGGTGCCCACCTGACTGCTGGACGAGCAAAAATTCACCGGCTGCTTGGCATCCATCAGCCGTTTCATCAGTCGGCTGGGCGAGAAGGCTCTTCCCCTGTACCAGCTCATGAAGAAGGCCACTTTTTCGAGTGGAATGATAAGGCGGACGAAGCCTTTCTCCAGCTCAAGAAGATGTTGACCACTCCGCCTGTCCTGGCGGCTCCGACTGCTAAGGAGCCCATGCTTCTCTACATCGCCGCCACCAGCCGGGTGGTCAGCACAGTCATGGTTGTGGAGCGCAAGGAAGAAGGCAAAGCACTACCAGTCCAGAGGCCGGTGTATTACCTAAGTGAAGTGTTGTCCGCCTCCAAGTAGAACTACCCTCACTATCAGAAGATGTGCTAAGGCGTGCATTTTTCCGCCAAGAAGCTGAAGCCATACTTTCAAGAGCACCCAATCACTGTGGTCTGCACTGCTCCACTTGCCGAGATCATTGGAAGTCGAGATGCTTCGGGCCGAGTGGCCAAATGGGCCATAGATTTGGCGCCCTACACCATCTACTATCAGCCTCGCACCCCCATCAAGTCCCAAGCACTGGCCGACTTCCTCGTTGACTGGGCCGAGACCCAGTATCTGCCGCCAGCGCCGGACTCCACCCATTGGCGAATGCACTTTGATGGTTCCAAGATATGCACCGGTCTGGGAGCCGGCATCGTCCTCACCTCTCCCAAAGGCGACAAGCTCAGATATGTGCTGCAAATTCACTTTGCCGCCTCCAACAACGTAGCCGAATACGAAGCACTCATACACGGGCTCCGGCTTGCCAAGGAACTCGGCATTCGCCGGATCCTGTGCTATGGTGATTTCGACTTGGTGGTCCAGCAGTCGTCAGGCGACTGGGACGCCAAGGATGCAAATATGGCAAGCTACCGCTTCCTCGTCCAGCAACTCAGTGGGTACTTTGAAGGGTGCGAGTTCCTTCATGTGCCACGAAACGACAACAAGCAAGCCGATGCTTTGGCACGGATTGGCTCTACCCGGCAAGCAATACCAGCCAGCGTCGCCCTGCAACGCCTCCTCAAACCGTTTGTCAAGCCGTCGCCAGAATCAAACTCCATCTTCGTGCCTGCTCCTCCTGAAGCAGCCGGATCCGACTTGAGGACCCCAGCAGCCGGCGCGGGGACTTCGGCAGGCGGCCCAGGGACTGCAGCAGTCGCACCCGGCCCGGGGACTTCAGAACCCGGCCCGGGGACTGCAGCAGTCGGCCCGGGGACTTCATCGACTCAGCAAGCAGCAGCCGACTCCAACCCGTCGCCTCCCATCCCAACCGCCCTCCTGCAAATTGCAGTTCTGGCAGTCGAAAAAATAGCAGCACCTTCATGGGCGCAGCCCATCCTCAACTTTCTGGTGAACAAAGAGCTGCCGACTGATGAGATCTCGGCCCGACAAGTGCAACGTCGGGCAGCAGCATACACCATCGTCAACAGAGAACTTGTGAGGTGCAGTGTCACTGGTGTTTACCAGCACTGTGTGGAGCCCGAGAAAGGCCAAGCAATCCTCAAAGATATCCACGAAGGCGAGTGTGGTCACCACACGGCTTCAAGATCACTTGTTGCCAAAGCTTTCCGCCATGGTTTTTTCTGGCCGATTGCTCTGGAAGATGCCAAAGATTTGGTCCAGAAATGTAAAGGGTGCCAGAAGTTCTGCTCCAAGCCACATTTGCCGGCTTCTGCACTCAGGACTATCCCCATTGCCTGGCCCTTTGCCGTCTAGGGGCGGGACATGGTGGGACCATTCAAGACAGCACGCGGCAGCATGACTCATTTGCTTGTCGCCGTGGACAAATTCACCAACTGGATAGAAGCAAAGCCAATCAAGAAGTTGAACGGTCCGAATGCTGTGACTTTCATTGCAGACATCACCATTCGGTATGGTATACCTCACAGTATCATCACCGACAATGGCACAAACTTTGCCAAAGGCGCCTTGGCCCATTTCTGTGCGACGCAGGGCATCCGACTGGACTTAGCGTCCGTTGCCCATCCGCAGTCGAACGGCCAAGTGGAGCGCGCAAACAGCCTCATTGAAGGAAATATGCCCTAGAGGCAATAATAAAGTTATTATTTATTTCCTTATATCATGATAAATGTTTATTATTCATGCTAGAATTGTATTAACCGGAAACATAATACTTGTGTGAATACATAGACAAACAAAGTGTCACTAGTATGCCACTACTTGACTAGCTTGTTGATCAAAGATGGTTATGTTTCCTAGCCATTGACATGAGTTGTCATTTGATTAATGGGATCACATCATTAGGATAATGATGTGATTGACCTGACCCATTCCGTTAGCTTAGCACTCGATCGTTTAGTATGTTGCTATTGCTTTCTTCATGACTTATACATGTTCCTATGACTATGAGATTATGCAACTCCCGTTTACCGGAGGAACACTTTGTGTGCTACCAAACGTCACAACGTAACTGGGTGATTATAAAGGTGCTCTACAGGTGTCTCCGAAGGTACTTGTTGGGTTGGCGTATTTCGAGATTAGGATTTGTCACTCCGATTGTCGCAGAGGTATCTCTGGGCCCTCTCGGTAATACACATCACTTAAGCCTTGCAAGCATTGCAACTAATGAGTTTGTTGCGAGATGATGTATTACAGAACGAGTAAAGAGACTTGCCGGTAACGAGATTGAACTAGGTATTGAGATACCGACGATCGAATCTCGGGCTAGTAACATACCGATGACAAAGGGAACAACGTATGTTGTTATGCGGTCTGACCGATAAAGATCTTCGTAGAATATGTGGGAGCCAATATGAGCATCCAGGTTCCGCTATTGGTTATTGACCGGAGACGTGTCTCGGTCATGTCTACATAGTTCTCGAACCCGTAGGGTCCGCACGCTTAACGTTTCGATGACAGTTATATTATGAGTTTATATGTTTTGATGTACCGAAGGTTGTTCGGAGTCCCGGATGTGATCACGGACATGACGAGGAGTCTCGAAATGGTCGAGACATAAAGATTGATATATTGGAAGCCTATGTTTGGATATCGGAAGTGTTCCGGGTGAAATCGGGATTTTACCGGAGTACCGGGAGGTTACCGGAACCCCCCGGCAACATAATGGGCCTTAGTGGGCCTAGGTGGAAGAGAGGAGAGGCGGCTAGGGCTGGGCCGCGCGCCCCTCCCCCCTAGTCCGAATAGGACAAGGAGAAGGGGGCGGCGCCCCCCTTCCTTCTTCTCCCTCTCCTCTTTCCCCCCTCCCAAGTCCTAATCCAACTAGGAAAAGGGGGGAGTCCTACTCCCGGTGGGAGTAGGACTCCTCCTGGCGCGCCCCAAGGCTGGCCGCACCTCTCCCCCTTTGATCCTTTATATACGGGGGCAGGGGGCACCCCATAGACACAACAATTGATCATTGATCTCTTAGCCGTGTGCGGTGCCCCCCTCCACCATATTACACCTCGATAATATCGTAGCGGTGCTTAGGCGAAGCCCTGCGTCGGTAGAACATCATCATCGTCACCACGCCGTCGTGCTGACGAAACTCTCCCTCAACACTCGGCTGGATCGGAGTTCGAGGGACGTCATCGAGCTGAACGTGTGCTGAACTCGGAGGTGCCGTGCGTTCGGTACTTGATCGGTCGGATCGTGAAGACGTACGACTACATCAACCGCGTTGTGTTAACGCTTCCGCTTTCGGTCTACGAGGGTACGTGGACAACACTCTCCCCTCTCGTTGCTATGCATCACCATGATCTTGCGTGTGCGTAGGAATTTTTTTGAAATTACTACGTTCCCCAACAGTGGCATCCGAGCCTGGTTTTATGCGTAGATGTCATATGCACGAGTAGAACACAAGTGAGTTGTGGGCGATATAAGTCATACTGCTTACCAGCATGTCATACTTTGGTTCGGCGGTATTGTTGGATGAAGCGGCCCGGACCGACATTACGCGTACGCTTACGCGAGACTGGTTCTTCCGACGTGCTTTGCACAGAGGTGGCTGGCGGGTGTCAGTTTCTCCAACTTTAGTTGAACCGAGTGTGGCTACGCCCGGTCCTTGCGAAGGTTAAAACAGCACCAACTTGACAAACTATCGTTGTGGTTTTGATGCGTAGGTAAGAACGGTTCTTGCTAAGCCCGTAGCAGCCACGTAAAACTTGCAACAACAAAGTAGAGGACGTCTAACTTGTTTTTGCAGGGCATGTTGTGATGTGATATGGTCAAGACATGATGCTAAATTTTATTGTATGAGATGATCATGTTTTGTAACCGAGTTGTCGGTAACTGGCAGGAGCCATATGGTTGTCGCTTTATTGTATGCAATGCAATCGCCTTGTAATTGTTTTACTTTATCACTAAGCGGTAGCGATAGTCGTAGAAGCAATAGTTGGCGAGACGACAACGATGCTACGATGGAGATCAAGGTGTCGCGCCGGTGACGATGGGGATCATGACGGTGCTTCGGAGATGGAGATCACAAGCACAAGATGATGATGGCCATATCATATCACTTATATTGATTGCATGTGATGTTTATCTTTTTATGCATCTTATCTTGCTTTGATTGACGGTAGCATTATTAGATGATCCCTCACTAAATTATCAAAGTATAAGTGTTCTCCCTGAGTATGCACCGTTGCGAAAGTTCTTCGTGCTGAGACACCACGTGATGATCGGGTGTGATAGGCTCTACGTTCAAATACAACGGGTGCAAAACAGTTGCACACGCGGAATACTCAGGTTAAACTTGACGAGCCTAGCATATAACAGATATGGCCTCGGAACACGGAGACCGAAAGGTCGAGCGTGAATCATATAGTAGATATGATCAACATAGTGATGTTCACCGTTGAAACTACTCCATCTCACGTGATGATCGGACATGGTTTAGTTGATATGGATCACGTGATCACTTAGAGGATTAGAGGGATGTCTATCTAAGTGGGAGTTCTTAAGTAATATGATTAATTGAACTTGAATTTATCATGAACTTAGTACCTGATAGTATCTTGCTTGTCTATGTTAATTGTAGATAGATGGCCCGTGCTGTTGTTCCGTTGAATTTTAATGCGTTCCTTGAGAAAGCAAAGTTGAAAGATGATGGTAGCAATTACACGGACTGGGTCCGTAACTTGAGGATTATCCTCATTGCTGCACAGAAGAATTACGTCCTGGAAGCACCGCTGGGTGCCAGGCCTGCTGCAGGAGCAACACCAGATGTTATGAACGTCTGGCAGAGCAAAGCTGATGACTACTCGATAGTTCAGTGTGCCATGCTTTACGGCTTAGAACCGGGTCTTCAACGACGTTTTGAACGTCATGGAGCATATGAGATGTTCCAGGAGTTGAAGTTAATATTTCAAGCAAATGCCCGGATTGAGAGATATGAAGTCTCCAATAAGTTCTACAGCTGCAAGATGGAAGAGAATAGTTCTGTCAGTGAGCATATACTCAAAATGTCTGGGTATAACAATCACTTGATTCAACTGGGAGTTAATCTTCCGGATGATAGCGTCATTGACAGAATTCTTCAATCACTGCCACCAAGCTACAAGAGCTTCGTGATGAACTATAACATGCAAGGGATGGATAAGACGATTCCCGAGCTCTTCGCAATGCTAAAGGCTGCGGAGGTAGAAATCAAAAAGGAGCATCAAGTGTTGATGGTCAATAAGACCACTAGTTTCAAGAAAAAGGGCAAAGGGAAGAAGAAGGGGAACTTCAAGAAGAACAGCAAGCAAGTTGCTGTTCAGGAGAAGAAACCCAAGTCTGGACCTAAGCCTGAGACTGAGTGCTTCTACTGCAAGCAGACTGGTCACTGGAAGCGGAACTGCCCCAAGTATTTGGCGGATAAGAAGGATGGCAAGGTGAACAAAGGTATATGTGATATACATGTTATTGATGTGTACCTTACTAATGCTCGCAGTAGCACCTGGGTATTTGATACTGGTTCTGTTGCTAATATTTGCAACTCGAAACAGGGGCTACGGATTAAGCGAAGATTGGCTAAGGACGAGGTGACGATGCGCGTGGGAAATGGTTCCAAAGTCGATGTGATCGCGGTCGGCACGCTACCTCTACATCTACCTTCGGGATTAGTTTTAGACCTAAATAATTGTTATTTGGTGCCAGCGTTAAGCATGAACATTATATCTGGATCTTGTTTGATGCGAGACGGTTATTCATTTAAATCAGAGAATAATGGTTGTTCTATTTATATGAGTAATATCTTTTATGGTCATGCACCCTTGAAGAGTGGTCTATTTTTGTTGAATCTCGATAGTAGTGATACACATATTCATAATATTGAAGCCAAAAGATGCAGAGTTGATAATGATAGTGCAACTTATTTGTGGCACTGCCGTTTAGGTCATATCGGTGTAAAGCGCATGAAGAAACTCCATACTGATGGACTTTTGGAACCACTTGATTATGAATCACTTGGTACTTGCGAACCGTGCCTCATGGGCAAGATGACTAAAACACCGTTCTCCGGAACTATGGAGAGAGCAACAGATTTGTTGGAAATCATACATACAGATGTATGTGGTCCGATGAATATTGAGGCTCGTGGCGGATATCGTTATTTTCTCACCTTCACAGATGATTTGAGCAGATATGGGTATATCTACTTAATGAAACATAAGTCTGAAACATTTGAAAAGTTCAAAGAATTTCAGAGTGAAGTTGAAAATCATCGTAACAAGAAAATAAAATTTCTACGATCTGATCGTGGAGGAGAATATTTGAGTTATGAGTTTGGTCTTCATTTGAAACAATGCGGAATAGTTTCGCAACTCACGCCACCCGGAACACCACAGCGTAATGGTGTGTCCGAACGTCGTAATCGTACTTTACTAGATATGGTGCGATCTATGATGTCTCTTACTGATTTACCGCTATCGTTTTGGGGTTATGCTTTAGAGACGGCTGCATTCACGTTAAATAGGGCACCATCGAAATCCGTTGAGACGACGCCTTATGAACTGTGGTTTGGCAAGAAACCAAAGTTGTCGTTTCTTAAAGTTTGGGGCTGCGATGCTTATGTGAAAAAACTTCAACCTGATAAGCTCGAACCCAAATCGGAGAAATGTGTCTTCATAGGATACCCAAAGGAGACTGTTGGGTACACTTTCTATCACAGATCCGAAGGCAAAACTTTTGTTGCTAAATTCGGAAATTTTCTGGAGAAGGAGTTTCTCTCGAAAGAAGTGAGTGGGAGGAAAGTAGAACTTGATGAGGTAACTGTACCTGCTCCCTTATTGGAAAGTAGTTCATCACAGAAACCGGTTTCTGCGACACCTACACCAATTAGTGAGGAAGTTAATGATGATGATCATGAAACTTCAGATCAAGTTATTACTGAACCTCGTAGGTCAACCAGAGTAAGATCCGCACCAGAGTGGTACGGTAATCCTGTTCTGGAGGTTATGTTACTAGACCATGACGAACCTACGAACTATGAAGAAGCGATGGTGAGCCCAGATTCCGCAAAATGGCTTGAGGCCATGAAATCCGAGATGGGATCCATGTATGAGAACAAAGTATGGACTTTGGTTGACTTGCCCGATGATCGGCAAGCCATTGAAAATAAATGGATCTTCAAGAAGAAGACTGACGCTGACGGTAATGTTACTGTCTATAAAGCTCGACTTGTTGCGAAAGGTTTTCGACAAGTTCAAGGGATTGACTACGATGAGACCTTCTCACCCGTAGCGATGCTTAAGTCTGTCCGAATCATGTTAGCAATTGCCGCATTTTATGATTATGAAATTTGGCAAATGGATGTCAAAACTGCATTCCTGAATGGATTTCTGGAAGAAGAATTGTATATGATGCAACCGGAAGGTTTTGTCGATCCAAAGGGAGCTAACAAAGTGTGCAAGCTCCAGCGATCCATTTATGGACTGGTGCAAGCCTCTCGGAGTTGGAATAAACGCTTTGATAGTGTGATCAAAGCATTTGGTTTTGTACAGACTTTTGGAGAAGCCTGTATTTACAAGAAAGTGAGTGGGAGCTCTGTAGCATTTCTGATATTATATGTGGATGACATATTGCTGATTGGAAATGATATAGAATTTCTGGATAGCATAAAGGGATACTTGAATAAGAGTTTTTCAATGAAAGACCTCGGTGAAGCTGCGTATATATTGGGCATCAAGATCTATAGAGATAGATCAAGACGCTTAATTGGACTTTCACAAAGCACATACCTTGACAAAGTTTTGAAGAAGTTCAAAATGGATCAAGCAAAGAAAGGGTTCTTGCCTGTGTTACAAGGTGTGAAGTTGAGTAAGACTCAATGCCCGACCACTGCAGAAGATAGAGAGAAGATGAAAGATGTTCCCTATGCTTCAGCCATAGGCTCTATCATGTATGCAATGCTGTGTACCAGACCTGATGTATGCCTTGCTATAAGTCTAGCAGGAAGGTACCAAAGTAATCCAGGAGTGGATCACTGGACAGCGGTCAAGAACATCCTGAAATACCTGAAAAGGACTAAGGATATGTTTCTCGTTTATGGAGGTGACAAAGAGCTCATCGTAAATGGTTACGTCGATGCAAGCTTTGACACTGATCCGGACGATTCTAAATCGCAAACCGGATACGTGTTTACATTGAACGGTGGAGCTGTCAGTTGGTGCAGTTCTAAACAAAGCGTCGTGGCGGGATCTACGTGTGAAGCGGAGTACATAGCTGCTTCGGAAGCAGCAAATGAAGGAGTCTGGATGAAGGAGTTCATATCCGATCTAGGTGTCATACCTAGTGCATCGGGTCCAATGAAAATCTTTTGTGACAATACTGGTGCAATTGCCTTAGCAAAGGAATCCAGATTTCACAAGAGAACCAAGCACATCAAAAGACGCTTCAATTCCATCCGGGATTTAGTCCAGGTGGGAGACATAGAAATTTGCAAGATACATACGGATCTGAATGTTGCAGACCCGTTGACTAAGCCTCTTCCACGAGCAAAACATGATCAGCACCAAGGCTCCATGGGTGTAAGAATCATTACTGTGTAATCTAGATTATTGACTCTAGTGCAAGTGGGAGACTGAAGGAAATATGCCCTAGAGGCAATAATAAAGTTATTATTTATTTCCTTATATCATGATAAATGTTTATTATTCATGCTAGAATTGTATTAACCGGAAACATAATACTTGTGTGAATACATAGACAAACAAAGTGTCACTAGTATGCCTCTACTTGACTAGCTCGTTGATCAAAGATGGTTATGTTTCCTAGCCATTGACATGAGTTGTCATTTGATTAACGGGATCACATCATTAGGAGAATGATGTGATTGACCTGACCCATTCCGTTAGCTTAGCACTCGATCGTTTAGTATGTTGCTATTGCTTTCTTCATGACTTATACATGTTCCTATGACTATGAGATTATGCAACTCCCGTTTACCGGAGGAACACTTTGTGTGCTACCAAACGTCACAACGTAACTGGGTGATTATAAAGGTGCTCTACAGGTGTCTCCGAAGGTACTTGTTGGGTTGGCGTATTTCGAGATTAGGATTTGTCACTCCGATTGTCGGAGAGGTATCTCTGGGCCCTCTCGGTAATACACATCACTTAAGCCTTGCAAGCATTGCAACTAATGAGTTTGTTGCGAGATGATGTATTACAGAACGAGTAAAGAGACTTGCCGGTAACGAGATTGAACTAGGTATTGAGATACCGACGATCGAATCTCGGGCTAGTAACATACCGATGACAAAGGGAACAACGTATGTTGTTATGCGGTCTGACCGATAAAGATCTTCGTAGAATATGTGGGAGCCAATATGAGCATCCAGGTTCCGCTATTGGTTATTGACCGGAGACGTGTCTCGGTCATGTCTACATAGTTCTCGAACCCGTAGGGTCCGCACGCTTAACGTTTCGATGACAGTTATATTATGAGTTTATATGTTTTGATGTACCGAAGGTTGTTCGGAGTCCCGGATGTGATCACGGACATGACGAGGAGTCTCGAAATGGTCGAGACATAAAGATTGATATATTGGAAGCCTATGTTTGGATATCGGAAGTGTTCCGGGTGAAATCGGGATTTTACCGGAGTACCGGGAGGTTACCGGAACCCCCCGGCAACATAATGGGCCTTAGTGGGCCTAGGTGGAAGAGAGGAGAGGCGGCTAGGGCTGGGCCGCGCGCCCCTCCCCCTAGTCCGAATAGGACAAGGAGAAGGGGGCGGCGCCCCCCTTCCTTCTTCTCCCTCTCCTCTTTCCCCCCTCCCAAGTCCTAATCCAACTAGGAAAAGGGGGGAGTCCTACTCCCGGTGGGAGTAGGACTCCTCCTGGCGCGCCCCAAGGCTGGCCGCACCTCTCCCCCTTTGATCCTTTATATACGGGGGCATGGGGCACCCCATAGACACAACAATTGATCATTGATCTCTTAGCCGTGTGCGGTGCCCCCCTCCACCATATTACACCTCGATAATATCGTAGCGGTGCTTAGGCGAAGCCCTGCGTCGGTACAACATCATCATCGTCACCATGCCGTCGTGCTGACGAAACTCTCCCTCAACACTCGGCTGGATCGGAGTTCGAGGGACGTCATCGAGCTGAACGTGTGCTGAGCTCGGAGGTGTCGTGCGTTCGGTACTTGATCGGTCGGATCGTGAAGATGTACGACTACATCAACCGCGCTGTGTTAACGCTTCCGCTTTCGGTCTACAAGGGTACGTGGACAACACTCTCCCCTCTCGTTGCTATGCATCACCATGATCTTGCGTGTGCGTAGGAATTTTTTTGAAATTACTACGTTCCCCAACACTCATTTTGTCTGGCATCAAGCCCCAATTGGTCGAGCCTCAAGAGCGTTCGGCCGGCTGTTGGCTCGATGAGCTGTTGGCCGTCCTCTGGAGCCTGCGCACAACTCCAAACAAGTCAACCGGCTTCACGCCTTTCTTCCTCGTCTACGATGCTGAAGCCGTCATCCCGACTGACATAGAATTCGACTCCCCTCGAGTCACCATGTACATCGAAGAGGAGGCAAAAGAAGCACGAGAAGACGGTGTCAATCTGCTGGAAGAAGGCCAGCTGTTGGCACTCAGCCGTTCCACCATCTACCAGCAGAGTCTACGCCGATACTAAAATCGGAAGGTCAAGCCAAGATCCTTCCAAGAGGGAGACCTTGTGCTCCAGCTGATCTAGCGAACAGCCGGCCAGCACAAGCTCTCGGCACCTTGGGAAGGCCCCTTCATCATCAGCAAAGTTCTGGGCAACGACTCCTACTACCTGATCGATGCTCAGAAGCCCAGAGCACGCAAAAGAGACAACTCCGGCAAGGAGACAGAGCGGCCATGGAATGCAAATCTCCTTCGAAGATTTTATAGTTGATGCAGTATGTACCACGCTACCTTTTGTATTAAGTACGAAGACTCCGGGTCCCCCGAGAAGAGCTCGGGGACTGCCCTCTTTTATCTATATGATAAGTATTATGCCTATGAATGTGTTATTTCATTATTCCGCCTGGCACCGGGTTCGACCAGTCGTCCCGGGGGCTCGCCGCCTTGTGCTATGTGGTGCTTCCAGCAGTCGGACAAGTAGTGTGTTGGCACCTAAACCTTCTCTTGCCAAAAGCCGCAGCTCACAGAGCGACTGCCCAGTGGGCAGGAGTCAAAGGTAGAGAAAGGGTGTCCACATGAAAAATGGCTAAGGACCCAAAGCATGTACATAGCTCAAGCCGGCTTCCCGCCTCACCGACCGTCTGCTCAGCAGCCGGCCGGCCGGCTTCTACTTAACTTGCTAGCATTCTAATCGGCTAAGTACTTGCCCTCCCAAAAGTAGCTAAGTACTTGACCCAGCCACAGTCCGCAGAGCGGCTGTCTGGCTGGCAAGATGGCAGCTAAGAGTGGGCGGCAAAGGAAAAAAGCCAAGGAGTGGAAAGCAAGGAAAGTCAAAACTCGGAGAAAGCACAGATTTTGCGGAAGAATATTTACATGTCAAAAGGCCCATTGGCCAGCATTCAACAAAGTTTGAAATACACCCCGCGGGTGGAATTGTGCAAGTTTAACAAAGTTGTCGAGACTGTTAAGCAGGAAAAATAAAAGTCGACAACCTAGGGAGCAGCAGAGGGGTCCGGCTGGGTGGCGGAGTCGGTGGTGCCGGTTGGTGGAGTGGACGGCTGGTCAGTCTCTGCTTGGTCGCCTCCAGCAGCAGTCAGGGCGCTCGAGCGCGGCTCGTTGTTTGAGGCACGGTCAAGCCGAGGCTGGCCGTCCGCTCCGACCTCTGGCGCATCTTCTCCGCTTTCCTCGTCCTCCTCGCCTTCTCCCTCGTTGCTGGAGTCAATCACCTCGGCTGGTCCTCGTCGTCCTCCGGGTTCAGCCCAAACCACTCCGGTGGCGCCTCGGCACCATTCTCAGCCAGCTCAGGGATGAAGATGCTGGTGTTGGTGTACTCGGCGATTGCCGCCGCCCGTTTGACAAGGTCACGCTCCACCGCCACCAGCTCTTCCTGGGCCTCCTGCCGAAACGTGGTCAACTGGGCTAGATTTAGCCCAGGGTACCACGCCTTGACGAACTCCAAGGCCCGGCACGCTCCAGCCCGGGCCGAGGAACCCTTCCAAGCCTCCAGACGGCCGACCGCCACCTCCAGCCAGTCGGCAGACCGACTGGGAGTGTGCGGAGCCGGCATGTCTGGCCACAGGGCGGAGATCACTTGGGCCCCGACACGCTGAAGACGACGCAGCATCCGATGAGCCAGCCGAAGGTGGGCCTGGATGCTGAGAAGTTGTTCACTAAGGGTCCGGGGGGTGTTGGCGGCGATCTGCGCACCTTCCGCCCTCCGCTCTTCACGATAAGCCTCAATGGCCTGGTTGGCGGCGCCAGAGTGGCCAGGGAAGAAGTCTGCTCGGGCAAAAAGCAAAGAAGCCAGAAGTCAGAAGCTAGAAGCCGGCCCGATCAGAAGCCGACAGCTCAAAGAAAGAAAAAAGAAGAAAGCTTACCGTCAACCATATCTTCAATCCTGCCAAAGCCGGCAGTCAGCAACGCCTCCTTGTCGGCCCAGGCGGAGCGTTCGGTCTCGAACTCGGTGAGGAGATTGGACTCTTTCACCTCCGCCTCCTTCTGGGCCTTCTAGAGAAGCTCCGCCTACTCCGCCAGTTGTGTGGCCAGCCGGTCACGCTCCTGGGCCAGCTTGCTACACTCTGCCTCCTTGGCACGCAACACAGTGTTGGCTTCACCTGGCTGCTGCTGCAGGACGGCGTTGGCCTCTGGAAAAGTAGAGGAAGAAAAAGACGTCAACAATCAACAAGGAAGAAGTGCAGTTGCCGGGGAGATCCGGCCCGACTGCTCAGCAGTCGGCCCGAATCTCGGGGACTACAGCCCGCGGGTGCGCTGTCACGCCCCCGCAGAGAAAGAAGTTATCAATGATCAGCAAAGAAGAAATGCAGTTGCCGGAGAGATCCGGCCCGACTGCTCAGCAGTCGGCCCGAATCTCGGGGACTACAGCCCACGGGTGCGCCAGCGCGCCCCCGCAGAGAAAGAAAACGAAGACTTACTCCGGCTTTCCGACAAGTCGGCGAACCGTTGGTACAGCTCCCGAACATTGGAGTTGAAGGTGGCCGCGTGAAGGTTATGATAATCCTACAATGAGGATATCAGGCGAAGTTAGCACTCGGAGCTTGCAAATTAAAGTTCCGAGCCGCCTGCTCAGCAGCCGGCCCGAAACTCGGGGGCTACACCCAGTGGGTGCGCTCGCGCGCCCCCACAGAGAAGTACAAGAATCAAAGACGGAGAAGTAAGAAACATGCCCGAATGGCCGCTCGTGAATCCAAGAACGCTTTGTTGCAATGCTTGAGAGCGTCGGCCTCAGCTCGGAGCTTGGCCTGGATGTCTAGGACCTGCTTTTTTAAGGCTCCCGTCCCGCCTCCCCGCACCTAGTCAGCAGGCGCGGCGCTGGTCGCTTCGGCATCTGGGACTGATGAGCTCGCGGCGCCGACTTCCAGCGGTCGTGGCGCTGAGGCCGCTTTCGCACCTCGGCGGCGTGATGGTGTGTGGGCCTCAGGAGTCGGGCCCGTCGCCATCTCGCCTCCGGCTAGCTGCACCGGCGGGCCAGTCGGCTGGTAGTCCTGTGCTCCTCCAGACGGCGGAGGTGGAGGCGCTTCCGCCTCTGGCATGGCGACATCGCCGCCTTCCCTCTCCATGGCCGGATGGTCATTGCCGTCTCCCCCAATCGGTGCCGTGAACTCTGGTGGTGGCGGCGCGGAGTTCAGGGGAATGACGAATAACGGCGCCTGACGGCGCGCGACCTCTTCAGCCAACTTCTTCGTCGCGACATCGACTTCAGCCTCCACCAGCTTCTTCAGCGCGGCGGCCTCCGCCTTGTCTGCCTCCGCCTTCTCCCTGCGAGCGGCTTCCTGCTCCTCGTGCACCTCCCGCGCGTTTCATTCCTGCGCCTCCCGGAGGTCGGCTGCAGGGTCGATTCGCCGGGTGGTGGTGGAGGTCTCCGCCGACCCAATAACGGAGGCGGCGGCCGACTTCTGAAGAGAGAGCGGGGCTTTAAGTCAAGAAAAATAAAGCGAGGAAGCTCAGATAGAATCAACAAATAAGGAAAGAACAAGGAAAGGTTACTTACGCCGACACCATAAGAGGCGCCTTCGGAAGTTTCGGGAACTTGGCCGCCTTCGCAGCGGCCTCCTTCCGCCTGGTCGCAGCGGTCGGGTTCTTAGTCTTCTTCGGCGCACTTCCGAACAAGACGACGCCTTGTTTGCGCTTGCGCGTGCCGCCTCGAGCAGCCGGCTCGACGGAGGGGCCCGCGTCCGCCTTGCCGGCGCCTCGTGCAGGGCGCGGCTCGTCCTCTTCTTCATCATCGTCAGGCCAGGTCTCGAGGCCGCCTCCGTCTTCGGAGCCGCCCGCTTCGTCGCCGCCGCCTATGGCGTCGTCCTCCAGGGCGGCCGCCCCCAAGTCGGGGTCGTCCACGTCGCTCACCTCTCGGTCCAGCGGGTAGTTTCCACCCGGCCCCACGACGGTGGCCATCGCCGGAGACATATAGATCTGTGTTCGAAGGACCGACCATTCAAGACCAAGATCAAGACCAAGACAAGTACTAAAAAGAAAGAGTTGAAGAGCTTACAGCAGGTGGCGGGTTGGCACGGGAGTATGGCCGCTTGACGAACCGCCAAGACCCCTCCGACAGTTTGAGGTCGGAGATCCCGTTCACCATCCGGGCCACCTCGACAGTCGGCATGTCCCTCGTGCACAGCCGGCTCGGGTCATGGTGCCCGCTCATCCGACAGATCAGATGAGGCTGGCCTTGGAGTGGGAGAATCCGGCGCTCGACAAAAGCGACCAGGAGGTCGGATGCCTTGAGGCCTTCCGCCTCAGTCAACACCCGGAGCCGGTTGACGGCGGCGATGGAGTCGGCCGACATAGGCTTCGGCTTGTAGCCCCAGTTGGCCCAAGGTTCGGCCGGAGGGCCGGCTTCGTAGGGCGGCAAGTTGAGGAAGTCGATGGCCGGGTCGACGTTCTCCGCGTAAAAGTATGATTTTTGCCACAGTTAGACCGACTGTGACAGCTTGATAGCGGGGAAGGCATTCTTCGGAGACGGATGGCGCACCGCGACAAAGGCGCCGCACTGGGCCGCCTTCTCCCTGGCGGAGGTGCCTAGTTTGGTGTAGAAGAACGCTCCCCACAACTCGATGGTGGGGAGGATGCTGAGGTAGCCCTCGCACATCGTGACGAAGGCGGACAGCAGCGCCACGGTATTGGGCGTCAGATGATGCGCCTGAAGATGGTAGAAGTCGAGGAAGGAGCGGAAGAACCCACTCGCCGGCAGGCCGAAGCCGTGGAGGAAGTGCGAGCGGAAGATGACCCGCTCGCCTCCCTCCGGCACCAGCGAGATCTCCGTCTCCGGCGGCATGCGCACCTTGATGAAGCCCGGGCCGGGCAGCCGTCGTGTGGAGCGAAGGAAGGCAAGGTGGTCGTCATTCATGACCGAGCCGTCCCAGTCCCCTCCCTGCTCGCGCGCCATGGATACCGAGCCCGGTGGAGAAGTGGCGTGGCGGCGGAGGCAAGAGCTGCGGCGGGGCTGAGAAGCTCCGGGACGGAGAGGGTGCGACGACGACAAGCTACGACAGCACCTCGGCAGAGCATGGAGGTGCGGCGGCAGCAAGAGGAAGAGGAGAGCGAAAATGGCGAAGGGAGAGGAGGGCGCGCGTGCTCCACCGCTCCCCCTCCTCCCCCTACTTATAGCCCCTGGGCTGCGAAGCCGAGGGGGTGGGGCGTGGGATCGTGGGATTAACTGCACCCACGACCCCACGACCCCGCGATTATTGCGCGAGTTACTGCGCGCAGTAACTCCGTGTTGGGAATCGTAGCATAATTTTAAAATTTTCCTATGCTCACCAAGATGCATCTATGGAGTCTACTAGCAACGAGGGGAAAGGAGTGCATCTACATACCCTTGTAGATCGCGAGCGGAAGCGTTCCAATGAACGTGGATGACGGAGTCGTACTCGCCGTGATCCAAATCACCGATGACCGAGTGCCGAACGGACGGCACCTCCGCGTTCAACACACGTACGGTGCAGCGACGTCTCCTCCTTCTTGATCCAGCAAGGGGGAAGGAGAGGTTGATGGAGATCCAGCAGCACGACGGCGTGGTGGTGGATGTAGCGGGTCTCGGCAGGGCTTCGCTAAGCTTCTGCGAGAGAGAGAGAGGTGTTGCAGGGGAGGAGGGAGGCGCCCAAGGCTGTTTTGTGCTGCCCTCCCTCCCCCCCTTTATATAGGCCCCCTGGGGGGGCGCCGGCCCCAAGAGATGGGATCTCAAGGGGGGGCGGCGGCCACAAGGGGGGGAAGGGGTGCCTTGCCCCCCAAGGCAAGGGGGAACTCCCCACCCCTAGGGTTCCCAACCCTAGGCGCATGGGGGAGGCCCAAGGGGGGCGCCCCAGCCCACTAAGGGCTGGTTCCCTTCCACTTTCAGCCCACGGGGCCCTCCGGGATAGGTGGCCCCACCCGGTGGACCCCCGGGACCCTTCCGGTGGTCCCGGTACAATACCGGTAACCCCCGAAACTTTCCCGGTGGCCGAAACTGGACTTCCTATATATAATTCTTCACCTCCGGACCATTCCGGAACCTCTCGTGACGTCCGGGATCTCATCCGGGACTCCGAACAACTTTCGGGTTTCCGCATACATATATCTCTACAACCCTAGCGTCACCGAACCTTAAGTGTGTAGACCCTACGGGTTCGGGAGACATGCAGACATGACCGAGACGCCTCTCCGGTCAATAACCAACAGCGGGATCTGGATACCCATGTTGGCTCCCACATGTTCCACGATGATCTCATCGGATGAACCACGGTGTCGAGGATTCAATCAATCCCGTATGCAATTCCCTTTGTCAATCGGTATGTTACTTGCCCGAGATTCGATCGTCGGTATCCCAATACCTTGTTCAATCTCGTTACCGGCAAGTCTCTTTACTCGTACCGCAATGCATGATCCCGTGACTAACGCCTTAGTCACATTGAGCTCATTATGATGATGCATCACCGAGTGGGCCCAGAGATACCTCTCCGTCACACGGAGTGACAAATCCCAGTCTCGATCCGTGCCAACCCAACAGACACTTTCGGAGATACCCGTAGTGCACCTTTATAGTCACCCAGTTACGTTGTGACGTTTGGCACACCCAAAGCACTCCTACGGTATCCGGGAGTTGCACGATCTCATGGTCTAAGGAAAAGATACTTGACATTGGAAAAGCTCTAGCAAACGAAACTACACGATCTTTTATGCTATGCTTAGGATTGGGTCTTGTCCATCACATCATTCTCCTAATGATGTGATCCCGTTATCAATGACATCCAATGTCCATAGTCAGGAAACCATGACTATCTGTTGATCAACGAGCTAGTCAACTAGAGGCTTACTAGGGACACGTTGTGGTCTATGTATTCACACATGTATTACGATTTCCGGACAATACAATTATAGCATGAACAATAGACGATTATCATGAACAAAGAAATATAATAATAACCATTTATTATTGCCTCTAGGGCATATTTCCAACAGTCTCCCACTTGCACTAGAGTCAATAATCTAGTTACATTGTGATGAATCGAACACCCATTGCGTCCTGGTGTTGATCATGTTTTGCCCTAGGGAGAGGTTTAGTCAACGGATCTGCTACATTCAGGTCCGTATGTACTTTACAAATATCTATGTCTCCATTTTGAACACTTTCACGAATGGAGTTGAAGCGACGCTTGATATGCCTGGTCTTCCTGTGAAACCTGGGCTCCTTCGCAAGGGCAATAGCTCCAGTGTTGTCACAGAAGAGAGTCATCGGGCCCGACGCATTGGGAATCACCCCTAGGTCGGTAATGAACTCCTTCATCCAGACTGCTTCCTGTGCTGCCTCCGAGGCTGCCATGTACTCCGCTTCACATGTAGATCCCGCCACGACGCTTTGCTTGCAACTGCACCAGCTTACTGCTCCTCCATTCAAAATATACACGTATCCGGTCTGTGACTTCGAGTCATCCAGATCTGTGTCGAAGCTAGCGTCGACGTAACCCTTTACGACGAGCTCTTCGTCACCTCCATAAACGAGAAACATATCCTTAGTCCTCTTCAGGTACTTCAGGATATTCTTGACCGCTGTCCAGTGTTCCTTGCCGGGATTACTTTGGTACCTTCCTACCAAACTTACGGCAAGGTTTACATCAGGTCTGGTACACAGCATGGCATACATAATAGACCCTATGGCCGAGGCATAGGGGATGACACTCATCTTTTCTATATCTTCTGCCGTGGTCGGGCATTGAGCCGTGCTCAATTGCACACCTTGCAATACAGGCAAGAACCCCTTCTTGGACTGATCCATATTGAACTTCTTCAATATCTTGTCAAGGTATGTACTCTGTGAAAGACCAATGAGGCGTCTTGATCTATCTCTATAGATCTTGATGCCTAATATATAAGCAGCTTCTCCAAGGTCCTTCATTGAAAAACACTTATTCAAATAGGCCTTTATACTTTCCAAGAATTCTATATCATTTCCCATCAATAGTATGTCATCCACATATAATATGAGAAATGCTACAGAGCTCCCACTCACTTTCTTGTAAACACAGGCTTCTCCATAAGTCTGTGTAAACCCAAACGCTTTGATCATCTCATCAAAGCGAATGTTCCAACTCCGAGATGCTTGCACCAGCCCATAGATTGAGCGTTGGAGCTTGCATACTTTGTTAGCATTCTTAGGATCGACAAAACCTTCCGGCTGCATCATATACAACTCTTCCTTAAGGAAGCCGTTAAGGAATGCCGTTTTGACGTCCATCTGCCATATCTCATAATCATAGTATGCGGCAATTGCTAACATGATTCGGACGGACTTCAGCTTCGCTACGGGTGAGAAAGTCTCATCGTAGTCAACCCCTTGAACTTGTCGATAACCCTTAGCGACAAGTCGAGCTTTGTAGATGGTCACATTACCATCTGCGTCCGTCTTCTTCTTAAAGATCCATTTGTTTTCTATGGCTCGCCGCTCATCGGGCAAGTCAGTCAAAGTCCATACTTTGTTTTCATACATGGATTCTATCTCGGATTTCATGGCTTCTAGCCATTTGTCGGAATCCGGGCCCGCCATCGCTTCTTCATAGTTCGAAGGTTCACCGTTGTCTAACAACATGATTTCCAGGACAGGGTTGCCGTACCACTCTGGTGCGGACGTGTCCTTGTGGACCTACGAAGTTCAGTAACTTGATCCGAAGTTTCATGATCATCATCATTAACTTCCTCCCCAGTCGGTGTAGGCACCACAGGAACATTTTCCCGCGCTGCGCTACTTTCCGGTTCGGAAGGGGTGACTATCACCTCATCAAGCTCCACTTTCCTCCCACTCAATTCTTTCGAGAGAAACTCCTTCTCTAGAAAGGACCCGTTCTTGGCAACGAAGATCTTGCCTTCGGATCTGAGGTAGAAGGTATACCCAATAGTTTCCTTAGGGTATCCTATGAAGACGCATTTTTCCGATTTGGGTTCGAGCTTTTCAGGTTGAAGTTTCTTGACATAAGCATCGCATCCCCAAACTTTTAGAAACGACAGCTTAGGTTTCTTCCCAAACCATAATTCATACGGTGTCGTCTCAACGGATTTCGACGGAGCCCTATTTAAAGTGAATGCGGCAGTCTCTAAAGCATAGCCCCAAAATGAGAGCGGTAAATCGGTAAGAGACATCATAGATCGCACCATATCCAATAGAGTGCGATTACGACGTTCGGACACACCATTTCTCTGAGGTGTTCCAGGCGGCGTGAGTTGTGAAACTATTCCACATTTCCTTAAGTGTGTACCAAATTCGTGACTTAAATATTCTCCACCACGATCTGATCGTAAGAATTTTATTTTCCTGTCACGTTGATTCTCAACTTCACTCTGAAATTCCTTGAACTTTTCAAAGGTTTCAGACTTGTGTTTCATTAGGTAGACATACCCATATCTACTTAAATCATCAGTGAGAGTGAGAACATAACGATATCCTCCGCGAGCCTCAACACTCATTGGACCGCACACATCGGTATGTATGATTTCCAATAAGTTGGTTGCTCGCTCCATTGTTCCGGAGAACGGAGTCTTGGTCATCTTACCCATGAGGCATGGTTCGCACGTGTCAAATGATTCGTAATCAAGAGACTCCAAAAGTCCATCTGCATGGAGCTTCTTCATGCGCTTGACACCAATGTGACCAAGGCGGCAGTGCCACAAGTATGTGGGACTATCGTTATCAACTTTACATCTTTTGGTATTCACACTATGAACATGTGTAACATCACGTTCGAGATTCATCAAAAATAAACCATTGACCAGCGGGGCATGACCATAAAACATATCTCTCAAATAAATAGAACAACCATTATTCTCGGATTTAAATGAGTAGCCATCTCGAATTAAACGAGATCCAGATACAATGTTCATGCTCAAAGCTGGCACTAAATAACAATTATTGAGGTTTAAAACTAATCCCGTGGGTAGATGCAGAGGTAGCGTGCCGACGGCGATCACATCGACCTTGGAACCATTCCCGACGCGCATCGTCACCTCGTCCTTTGCCAGTCTCCGTTTATTCCGTAGTTCCTGTTTTGAGTTACAAATATGAGCAACCGCACCGGTATCAAATACCCAGGAGCTACTACGAGTACTGGTAAGGTACACATCAATTACTTGTATATCACATATACCTTGGGTGTTGCCGGCCTTCTTCTTGTCCGCTAAGTATTTGGGGCAGTTCCGCTTCCAGTGACCACTTCCCTTGCAATAAAAGCACTCAGTCTCGGGCTTGGGTCCATTCTTTGACTTCTTCCCAGTAACTGGTTTACCGGGCGCGGCAACTCCCTTGCCGTCCTTCTTGAAGTTCTTCTTACCCTTGCCCTTCTTGAACTTAGTGGTTTTATTCACCATCAACACTTGATGTTCTTTTCTGATCTCCCCTTCCGCTGATTTCAGCATTGAATATACCTCGGGAATGGTCTTTTCCATCCCCTGCATATTGTAGTTCATCACAAAGCTCTTGTAGCTTGGTGGAAGCGACTGGAGGATTCTGTCAATGACCGCGTCATCCGGGAGATTAACTCCCAGCTGAGACAAGCGGTTGTGCAACCCAGACATTCTGAGTATGTGCTCACTAACAGAACTGTTCTCCTCCATTTTACAGCTGAAGAACTTGTCGGAGACTTCATATCTCTCGACCCGGGCATGAGCTTGAAAAACCAGTTTCAGCTCCTCGAACATCTCATATGCTCCATGTTTCTCAAAACGCTTTTGGAGACCCGGTTCTAAGCTGTAAAGCATGCCGCACTGAACGAGGGAGTAATCATCAGCACGCTGCTGCCAAGCGTTCATAACGTCTTGGTTCTCTGGGATTGGTGCTTCACCTAGCGGTGCTTCTAAGACATAATCTTTCTTGGCTACTATGAGGATGAGCCTCAGGTTCCGGACCCAGTCCGTATAGTTGCTGCCATCATCTTTCAGCTTGGTTTTCTCTAGGAACGCGTTGAAATTGAGGACAACGTTGGCCATTTGATCTACAATACATAGTGTAAAGATTTTAGACTAAGTTCATGATAATTAAGTTCATCTAATCAAATTATTTAATGAACTCCCACTCAGATAGACATCCCTCTAGTCATCTAAGTGAAACATGATCCGAATTCAACTAGGCCGTGTCCGATCATCACGTGAGACGGACTAGTCAAGATCGGTGAACATCTCCATGTTGATCGTATCTTCTATACGACTCATGCTCGACCTTTCGGTCCTCCGTGTTCCGAGGCCATGTCTGTACATGCTAGGCTCGTCAAGTCAACCTAAGTGTATTGCGTGTGTTCCGAGGCCATGTCTGTACATGCTAGGCTCGTCAACACCCGTTGTATTCGAACGTTAGAATCTATCACACCCGATCATCACGTGGTGCTTCGAAACAACGAACCTTCGCAACGGTGCACAGTTAGGGTGAACACTTTCTTGAAATTATTATAAGGGATCATCTTACTTACTACCGTCGTTCTAAGCAAATAAGATGCAAAAACATGATAAACATCACATGCAATCAAATAGTGACATGATATGGCCAATATCATCATGCTCCTTTGATCTCCATCTTCGGGGCACCATGATCATCTTCGTCACCGGCATGACACCATGATCTCCATCATCATGATCTCCATCATTGTGTCTTCATGAAGTCGTCACGCCAACGATTACTTCTACTTGTATGGCTAACGCGTTTAGCAACAAAGTAAAGTAAATTACATGGCGTTATTCAATGACACGCAGGTCATGCAAAATAATAAAGACAACTCCTATGGCTCCTGCCGGTTGTCATACTCATCGACATGCAAGTCGTGATTCCTATTACAAGAATATGATCAATCTCATACATCACATATATCATTCATCACATCTTCTGGCCATATCACATCACATAGCACTTGCTGCAAAAACAAGTTAGACGTCCTCTAATTGTTGTTGCAAGTTTTTACGTGGTTTGTAGGTTTCTAGCAAGAACGTTTTCTTACCTACGTATGACCACAACGTGATTTGCCAATTTCTATTTACCCTTCATAAGGACCCTTTTCATCGAATCCGTTCCGACTAAAGTAGGAGAGACAGACACCCGCTAGCCACCTTATGCAACTAGTGCATGTCAGTCGGTGGAACCTGTCTCACGTAAGCGTACGTGTAAGGTCGGTCCGGGCCGCTTCATCCTACAATGCCGCCGAAACAAGAAACGACTAGTAGCGGCAAGAAGAATTGGCAAACTCAACGCCCACAACTGCTTTGTGTTCTACTCGTGCATAGTAACTACGCATAGGCCTGGCTCATGATGCCACTGTTGGGAATCGTAGCATAATTTTAAAATTTTCCTACGCTCACCAAGATGCATCTATGGAGTCTACTAGCAACAAGGGGAAAGGAGTGCATCTACATACCCTTGTAGATCGCGAGCGGAAGCGTTCCAATGAACGTGGATGACGGAGTCGTACTCGCCGTGATCCAAATCACCGATGACCGAGTGCCGAACGGACGGCACCTCCGCGTTCAACACACGTACGGTGCAGCGACGTCTCCTCCTTCTTGATCCAGCAAGGGGGAAGGAGAGGTTGATGAAGATCCAGCAGCACGACGGCGTGGTGGTGGATGTAGCGGGTCTCGGCAGGGCTTCGCTAAGCTTCTGCGAGAGAGAGAGAGGTGTTGCAGGGGAGGAGGGAGGCGCCCAAGGCTGTTGTGTGCTGCCCTCCCTCCCCCCCTTTATATAGGCCCCCTGGGGGGGCGCTGGCCCCAAGAGATGGGATCTCAAGGGGGGGCGGCGGCCACAGGGGGGGAAGGGGTGCCTTGCCCCCCAAGGCAAGGGGGAACTCCCCCCCCCCCTAGGGTTCCCAACCCTAGGCGCATGGGGGGAGGCCCAAGGGGGGCGCCCCAGCCCACTAAGGGCTGGTTCCCTTCCACTTTCAGCCCACGGGGCCCTCCGGGATAGGTGGCCCCACCCGGTGGACCCCCGGGACCCTTCCGGTGGTCCCGGTACAATACCGGTAACCCCCGAAACTTTCCCGGTGGCCGAAACTGGACTTCCTATATATAATTCTTCACCTCCGGACCATTCCGGAACCTCTCATGACGTCCGGGATCTTATCCGGGACTCCGAACAACTTTCGGGTTTCCGCATACATATATCTCTACAACCCTAGCGTCACCGGACCTTAAGTGTGTAGACCCTACGGGTTCGGGAGACATGCAGACATGACCGAGACGCCTCTCCGGTCAATAACCAACAGCGGGATCTGGATACCCATGTTGGCTCCCACATGTTCCACGATGATCTCATCGGATGAACCACGGTGTCGAGGATTCAATCAATCCCGTATGCAATTCCCTTTGTCAATCGGTATGTTACTTGCCCGAGATTCGATCGTCGGTATCCCAATACCTTGTTCAATCTCGTTACCGGCAAGTCTCTTTACTCGTACCGCAATGCATGATCCCGTGACTAACGCCTTAGTCACATTGAGCTCATTATGATGATGCATCACCGAGTGGGCCCAGAGATACCTCTCCGTCACACGGAGTGACAAATCCCAGTCTCGATCCGTGCCAACCCAACAGACACTTTCGGAGATACCCGTAGTGCACCTTTATAGTCACCCAGTTACGTTGTGACGTTTGGCACACCCAAAGCACTCCTACGGTATCCGGGAGTTGCACGATCTCATGGTCTAAGGAAAAGATACTTGACATTGGAAAAGCTCTAGCAAATGAAACTACACGATCTTTTATGCTATGCTTAGGATTGGGTCTTGTCCATCACATCATTCTCCTAATGATGTGATCCCGTTATCAATGACATCCAATGTCCATAGTCAGGAAACCATGACTATCTGTTGATCAACGAGCTAGTCAACTAGAGGCTTACTAGGGACACGTTGTGGTCTATGTATTCACACATGTATTACGATTTCCGGACAATACAATTATATCATGAACAATAGACGATTATCATGAACAAAGAAATATAATAATAACCTTTTATTATTGCCTCTAGGGCATATTTCCAACACTCCGCACGGAATCGCAACCGTCAGCCTCGGCCGCGGCAGATCCGCTCGCGCGCCGAGGCCCGGTAGTGGCGGGCCCAGCCTGCTGTCGCGTCCCATCGCACGCGTGGGCTGGCAGGCTGGCCAGGCTGGTTGACGCCGCGTGGCGTGCTTGCAGCAGGCGGCGGGCCTAGAGGCTTAGCAAGCACGCCACCTGGTTCCCGCCTTGACGTTTCAAAATTATCAGACGAGCCCGCCTGGTCATGGCCGACTCCCGGCAGGCGGCACACCAGGAGGCGGACCAAGCAATTAGCAAGAACACTCGCAGAAGGAAACTGCTGAGGCTTCTCAACTTATCAGCCGCGACGCCTCACCAGCTTCGGGGACTACTGTCGGAGTAATGGGCCATGGGTAGCCTAACACGAGTCCTTGAGCATTTCAAGACATTTGGGCCGGCTGCGTCCCTCAAGCACCCAGAATGAAGTGCCGCCTTCTGGTGGCCGGCTGGCTCAAGCGGCCGGCTGCCAGAAGATGGCCAAGCACCAGAAGACGGCACCAAGACAGGAGACTCCTAGCAGGCGGCCTCCAGAGAGGCCTACTCCTAGCAGGCGGCCCACGACACCCTCGGAGTCTGCGCCCCCCATTAAGAAGACAAGACAGGATGTGGCTACAGTGTAACCCATCACCCCCATATCCAGGGCTTGGCGTGGCCACAGTGCCCCGTACAGGCAGAGACCTCTGCACGGCGCGGCACTGTTGCCACTCCATCCTTGACGTCACCCTTGTCAGGCGGAGCCCTGTTCCCACGATGGCCTGTCGGTACGGCCTACAGGCGGCGGGCCCTACCAGGCAGCGAGATCCCGGAAGGCGGCATAGCCTGACCAGTCGGACCCAAGGGAGGCCGGCCTCTAGCAGGCGGCCTGCTCCTCCCTCGAGGTCCGTGCGCCATTAACCAGACGAGACACGGTGTGGCTACAGTAATATTCCACCAGACGGCTAGACTGTAGCCACGCCCCTACCCAACCGAGTATGTGTCATTAGCATTGCGGCTACAGTAACCAGCCGCCGACCAGACCCGCAAGCGGTGGAGGCGGCCTGTCGGCTCCGTACCAGGCCAGTCGGCGGGGCCCACTAGGCGGCGGGCCCCAGCAGCCGGCGGAGAAGCCGACGACCAGAGACACTGACAGTCGGGTCCTACACCCGGCCAGATTACCATTGTACCCCTGGGGGGTAGGCCCATATGAACCCCCAGGGCACCCATGCTAAGGGTTCCCAACCTGTTAGAATTAGACTCATACATAGAGAGAGGGGGGAAGCTAGCCCTGCTTTCTCCTACCTCTAGCATATAGCTCGAGGAGCACCATTGTACTCACTAGTGCCTTAGTGATCATGCGGAGACCCCGCAGAGCAGGACTAGGGGTGTTATCTCCTAGGAGAGCCCCGAACCTGGGTAAATTACGTTGGCGTTCGTGTCTACGCCTCATCCCGCTTCCGGGCACCGGCGGCGTTGTACTCGCTCCCACCATGATAAGCCATCCTTTGGCATATGTTGCACCCAACCCCCGACAGGCGTCTTGATCTATCTCTATAGATCTTGATACCCAATATGTAAGCAGTTTTACACAGGTCTTCCTTTGAAAAACTCCATTCAAACAACCCTTTATGCTTTCCAGAAATTCTACATCATTTCTGATCAACAATATGTCATCCACATATACTTATCAAAATGTTGTAGTGCTCCCACTCACTTTCTTGCAAATACAAGTTTCTTGCAAACTTTGTATAAACCCAAATGCTTTGATCACCTCATCAAAGCGTATGTTCCAACTCCGAGATGCTTGCTCCAGTCCATAGAAGGATTGTTGGAGTTTGCATACCTTTTAGCATCCTTAGGATCGACAAAACCCTCTGGCTGTTTCACATACAGCCTTTCCTCACGAAAATTGTCAAGGAAACTTTGTTTTGACATCCATCTGCCAGATTTCGTAAATGAAAATGCAGCAACTGCTAACATAATTCTAACAGACTTTAGCATCGCTATGATTGAGAGAGTATCATCACAGTCAACTTCTTGAACTTGTCGGAAACCTTTTTGAGACAAGTCGAGCTTCATGAATGGTGACATTACCATCAGCGTCTGTCTTCTTCTTAAAGATCCATTTATTCTCAATGGCTTGCCGATCATCGGGCAAGTCCACGTCCATACTTTGTTCTCATACAACGATCCTATCTCGGATTTCATGGCTCCTAGCCATTTGTTGGAATCCGGGCCCACCATCGCTTCTCCATAGCTCATAGGTTCATCGTTGTCCAACAACATGACCTTTAAGACAGGGTTACCACTCAGAAGTTGTACACACCCTTGTCGACCTACGAGGTTCGATAGTAACTTGATCTGAAGCTCCATGATCATCATCATTAGCTTTTTCTTCAACTGAGGTAGGTGCCACAGAAACATCTTTCTGTGCTACACTACTCTCTGGTTGAAGTAAAGGTTCAACAACCTCATCAAGTTCTATCTTCCTCCCACTCAATTCTTTCAAGAGAAACTCTTTCTCGAGAAAGGACTTGTTCCTAGCGACAAACACTTTGCCCTCAGATCTGAGGTAGAAGGTATACCCAATCGTCTTGTTTGGGTATTCTATGAAGACACAATTTTCCGCTTTGGGTTCGAGCTTTTCTGGGCGAAGCCTATCGACATAAGCATCGTAGCCCCAAACCTTAATAAACAACAACTTGGGTTTCTTGCCACACCATAGTTCATACAGTGTCATCTCCATGGACTTAGATGGTGCCCTATTTAAATTGAATGTGATTGTCTCTAATGCATAACCCAAAATGATAGCGGTAGATCGGTAAGAGACATCATAGATCGCATCATATCCAATAGGGTGCGATTACGACATTCGGACACACCATTACGCTATGGTGTTCCAGGTGGCGTCAACTGTGAAACGATTCCACCTTGTCTTTAGTGATTGCCAAACTCATAACTCAGATACTCTCCCCTTGATTAGATCATAGGAACTTGATCTTCTTGTTATGATGATTCTCAACTTCACTCTGAAATTGCTTGAACTTTTCAAACGTTTCAGACTTATGCTTCATTAAGTAAATATACCCATATCTACTCAATTCATCGGTGAAGATGAGAAAATAATGATATACACTGCGTGTGTCAACACTCATCGGACCGCACACATCAGCATGTGTGATTTCCAACAAGTCACTTGCCCGTTCCATTGTTCCAGAAAACGGGGTTTTAGTCATCTTGCCTATGAGGCATGGTTCGCATGTGTCAGGTGATTCAAAATCAAGTGACTCCAAAAGTCCATTAGCATGGAGGTTCTTCATGCACTTTAAACCAATATGACCTAAGCGGCAGTGCCACAAGAAAGTGGTACTATCATTATCAACTCTACATCTTTTGGCATCAATGTTATGAACATGTGTATCACTACGACCGAGATTCAATAAACCATTCACATTGGGTACATGACCATAGAAGGTATTATTCATGTAAATAGAATAACCATTATTCTCTGACTTACATGGACAACCGTATTGCAATAAACATGATCTAATCATGTTCACGCTCAACGCAGACACCAATGCAAACAACATTTATCTGGGTTCAACACTAATCCTGAAGTAGAGGGAGCGTGCGATGGTGATCATATCATCCTTGGAAACACTTCCAACACATATCGTCACCTCGCCCTTAGCTAGTCTCCGTTTATTCCGTAGCTGTTGTTTCGAGTTACCAATATTAGCAACTGAACCGGTATCTAATACCCATGTGCTACTAGGAGTACTAGTAAGGTACACATCAATAACACATATATCAAATATACTTTTGTTGAAGTTGCCAGCCTTCTTATCTACCAAGTATTTGAGGCAGTTCCACTACCAGTGACCGTTCCCCTAATAGAAGCACTCCGTCTCGGGTTTGGGTTCTTGGGTTTCTTCACTAGAGCGGCAACTGGCTTGCCATTCATGAAGTTTCCCTTCTTTCCCTTGCCCTTCTTTGAAACCAGTGGTCTTGTTAACCATCAACACTTGATGCTCCTTCTTGATTTCTACCTTCACGGCCTTAAGCTCGACGAACAGCTCCGGGATCATCTTCCCTTGCATGTTATAGTTCATCACAAAGCTCTAGTACCTTGGTGATAGTGACTGGAGAACTTTTTCAATCACTCCCTTATCTGGAAGATTAACTCCCATTTGATTTCAGCGATTGAAGCACCCAGACATTCTGAGCACATGCTCACTGGCTGAGCTATTCTCCTCCATTTTTTAGGCAAAGGTCTTGTCAGAGGTCTCAACCTCTTGACATGGGCATGAGCCTGAAATACCAATTTCAGCTCTTGTAACATCTCATATATTCCATGGCGTTCAAAACGCTTTTGGATCCCCGACTCTAAGCCATAAAGCATGGCACACTAAACTATCAGGTAGTCATCAGAACGTGTCTGCCACATGTTCACAACATCCATAGACGACGCCAGAGGGGTTGGCACACCGAGTTGTGCATCAAGGACAGAAGCCTTCTGTGTAGCAATGAGGCTCAGACTACGACCCTAGTCCGTACAAATGCTTACAATATCTTTCAACTTAGTCTTTCTCTAGTAACGTATTAAAACAAGGAGCTAAAGCGTGAGCTATTAATCCACAACATAATTTGCAAAGACAATTTAGACTAGGTTCATGATAATTAAGTTCATCTAATCAAATTATTTAATGAACTCCCACTCAGATAGACATCCCTCTAGTCATCCAAGTGATACATGATCCGAATCGACTAAGCCGTGTCCGATCATCACGTGAGACGAACTAGTCATCAACGGTGAACATCTCCATGTTGATCGTATCTACTATATGACTCATGTTCGACCTTTCGGTCTCTCGTGTTCCGAGGCCATGTCTGTACATGCTAGGCTCGTCAAGTCAACCTAAGTGTTTCGCATGTGTAAATCTGGCTTACACCCGTTGTATGCGAACGTTAGAATCTATCACACCTGATCATCACGTGGTGCTTCGAAACAACAAACCTTCGCAACGGTGCACAGTTAGGGGGAACACTTTTCTTGAAATTTTAGTGAGGGATCATCTTATTTATGCTACCGTCGTTCTAAGTGAATAAGATGTAAACATGACAAACATCACATGCAAATCATAAAATGACATGATATGGCCAATATCATCTTGCGCCTTTGATCTCCATCTTCGAGGCGCGGCATGATCACCTTTGCCACCGTCATGACACCATGATCGCCATCATCGTGTCTTCATAAAGTTGTCTCGCCAACTATTACTTCTACTACTATGGCTAACGGTTAGCAATGAAGTAAAGTAATTACATGGCGTTTACATTGACTCGCAGGTCATACAATAAATTAAGACAACTCCTATGGCTCCTGTCGGTTGTCATACTCATCGACATGCAAGTCGTGATTCCTATTACAAGAACATGATCAATCTCATACATCATATATATAATTCATCACATCCTTTTGGCCATATCACATCACATAGCATACCCTGCAAAAACAAGTTAGACGTCCTCTAATTGTTGTTGCATGTTTTACGTGGCTGCTATGGGTTTCTAGCAAGAACGTTTCTTACCTACGCAAAAGCCACAACGGTGATATGCCAATTGCTATTTACCCTTCATAAGGAGCCTTTTGATCGAATCCGATCCGACTAAAGTGGGATAGACAGACACCCGCTAGCCACCTTATGCATCAAGTGCATGTCGGTCGGTGGAACCAGTCTCACGTAAGCGTACGTGTAAGGTCGGTCTGGGCCGCTTCATCCCACAATGCCGTCGAATCAAGATAAGACTAGTAACGGTAAGCAAATTGACCAAATCATCGGCCACAACTACTTTGTGTTCTACTCGTGCATAGAATCTACGCATAGACCTAGCTCATGATGCCACTGTTGGGGAACATAGTAATAATTTAAAATGTTCCTACATGTCACCAAGATCAATCTAGAAGATACTAGCAACGAGAGAGAGGGAGTGCATCTTCATGCCCTTGAAGATCGCTAAGCGGAAGCGTTACAAGAACGTGGTTGATGGAGTCGTACTCGCGGGGATTCAAATCGCGGAAGATCCAATCCAAGCGTCGAACGGACGGCGCCTCCGCGTTCAACAGACGTACAGCTCAGGGACGTCTCTTCCTTCTTGATCCAACAAGGGGAGAGGAGAAGTTGAGGGAGAACTCCAGCAGCACGACGGCGTGGTGGTGGAGCTTGTGGTTCTCCTGGAGGGCTTCGCCAAGCACTACGGAGGAGGAGGTGTAGGAGGAGGGAGGGTTGAGCCAGGGGAAGGGTGCGGCTGCCCTCTCTCTCCCTCACTATATATAATGGGAAGGGGGAGGAGGAGGCTCCCTAGGGTTTCCCTAGGGGAGGGGCGGCGGCCACAGGGGAAACCCTAGATGGGTTTGGGCGCCCCCACCCCTAGGAAACTTGCCCCCAAGCCGGGAGGGGTGGTTGCCCTAGGGGAGGCGCCCCCACCTCTCTAGGTTACGTGAGATGGGGTGGGAGGGGCTCTCAACCCCTTAGTGGGTTGATGTGCCCCCTCCCCTTGGCCCATAAGGCCCCCAAACGCTTGTCGGGGCCTTCGAAACCCCTTTCGGACACGCTGGTCGCCACCCGGTACCCCCGGAACAAATTCGGACTCCAATACCCTTCGTCCAATATATCGATCTTCACCTCCGGACCATTCCGGAGTTCCTCGTCACGTCCGGGATCTCATCCGGGACTCCGAACAACCTTCGGTAACCACATACTATTTCCCATAACAACTCTAGCGTCACCAAACCTTAAGTGTGTAGTCCCTACGGGTTCGGGAACATGCAGACATGACCGAGACACCTCTCCGGTCAATAACCAATAGCGGGATCTGGACACCCATATTGGCTCCCACATGTTCCACGATGATCACATCGGATGAACCACAATGTCGGGGATTCAATCAATCCCGTATACAATTCCCTTTGTCCATCGGTATGTTACTTGCCCGAGATTCGATCGTCGGTATCCCCATACCTCGTTCAATCTCATTACCGGCAAGTCTCTTTACTCGTTCCGTAATGCATGATACCGTGACTAACTCCTTAGTCACATTGAGATTATTATGATGATGCATTACCGAGTGGGCCCAGAGATACCTTTCCGTCATACGGAGTGACAAATCCTAGTCTAGATTCGTGCCAACCCAACAGACACTTTCGGAGATACCTGTAGTGCACCTTTATAGCCACTCAGTTACGTTGTGACATTTAATACACCCAAAGCATTCCTACGGCATCCGGGAGTTGCACAATCTCATGGTCTAAGGAAATGATACTTGACATAAGAAAAGCTCTAGCAAACGAACTACAGGATCTTGTGCTATGGTTAGGATTGGGTCTTGTCCATCACATCATTCTCCTAATGATGTGATCCCGTTATCAATGACATCCAATGTCCATGGTCAGGAAACCATAACCATCTATTGATCAACGAGCTAGTCAACTAGAGGCTTATTAGGGACATGTTGTGGTCTATGCATTCACACATGTATTACGGTTTCCGGTTAATACAATTATAGCATGAACAATAGACAATTATCATGAACAAGGAAATATAATAATAACCATTTTATTATTGCCTCTAGGGAATATTTCCAACAAGAGTGCCCACTGGGGGTTACAGAATGTGGCATCCTTGAGACCCTAAAGCAATATTTCATGTCACAATAAAACATTTAGAAAATGCAAAAAAATACAATGGCTAGGCTGTTGGGAAACGTTGCATGGAAAACAATTTTTTTTCTACGCACACGCAATGATCTATCCATGGAGATGCATAGCAACGAGGGGAAGAGTGTGTCTACGTACCCTCGTAGACCATAAGCGAAAGCGTTTCACAAGGCGGTTGATGTAGTCGAACTTTCTTCGCGCTCCACCGATCGAGTACCGAACGTACGACACCTCCGAGTTCTGCACACGTTCAGCTCGGTGACGTCCCTCGTCTTCTTGATCCAGCAAGACGTCGAGGTAGTAGATGAGTTCCATCAGCACGATGGCGTGGTGGCGGTGATGGTGAAGTGATCCTCGCAGGGCTTCGCCTAAGCACCGTGAGAATATGACCGGGGGTGTAAACTGTGGAGGGGGTACCGCACACGGCTAGGCAATTGTCTGGTGTGTGCTAGGGGCGCTCCCCCCACATATATATAGGTGGGAGGGGGAGGGGAGAGGCCAGGAGACGCCCCAAGTAGGACCGAATCCTACTTGGGTTCCTCCTTGGCCGCGCCCCCCTGCCATAAGTGTCGGAGGGGGAAGGAAAGAGGAGGGGGAGAAAGGGAAGGGGGAGGCCGAATCCCCTCTTTCCTTCTCCCCCTGGTTCGGCCCATATGGGGGGCGCACCAGCCCCTGGTAGCTGGTGTGTTTCCCCTCTTGGCCCATAAGGCCCATATCTTTTGTCGGGGGTGCCCGGAACCCCTTCCGATGACCCGATATGTACCTGGTACCCTCCGGAACACTTTCGGTGTCCGAATACTATCGTCCTATATATCAATCTTTACCTCTTGACCATTTCGAGACTCATCTTCATGTCCGTGATCTCATCCGGAACTCGGAACAACATTCGGTCACCAAATCACATAACTCATATAATACAATATCGTCATCAAACGTTAAGCGTGCGGACCCTACGGGTTCGAGAACTATGTAGACACGACCGAGGCACCTCTCCGATCAATAAGCAATAGCGGAACCTGGATGCTCATATTGGCTCCTACATATTCTACGAAGATCTTTATCAGTTGAACCCTTATGACAACATATGTACCCTTTGTCCATCGGTATGTTACTTGCCCGAGATTCGATCGTCGGTATCTTCATACCTAGTTCAATCTCGTTACCGGCAAGTCTCTTTACTCGTTCCGTAATACATCACCTCGTGACTAACTCCTTAGTCGTTTGCTTGCAAGCTTATGATGTGTACTACCGAGAGGACCTAGAGATACCTCCCCGATACTCGGAGTGACAAATCCTAATCTCGATATATGCCAACTCAACAAACACCTTCAGAGATACCTATAGAGCATCTTTATAATCACCCAGTTACGTTGTGACGTTTAATAGCACATAAGGCATTCCTCCGGTATCCGGGAGTTGCATAATCTCATAGTCGAAGGAATATGTATTTGACATGAAGAAAGTGATAGCAATAAAACTGAACGATCATTATGCTAAGCTAATGGATGGGTCTTGTCCATCACATCATTCTCCTAATGATGTGATCCGGTTATCAAATGAAAACTCATGTCCATGGTTAGGAAACCTTAACCATCTTTGATCAACGAGTTAGTCAAGTAGAGGCTCACTAGGGACAAGGTGTTTGTTTATATATTCACACATGTATTTAGGTTTCCGATCAATACAATTCTAGCATGAATAAAAAAACTTTTATCATGAATAAGAAAATATAAAATAACAACTTTATTATTGCCTCTAGGGCATATTTCCTTCATAGGCACACAAACCCTCTTACTTGCATATTAAGTAGTGAGTTGTAAATGAAACCGTTGTCAATCCATTTTCGTCCATATTGCACCTACTTGCCCCGTCAGAATCATAGGTGAAAGGGGATGAAAGTAAAAAAAAGAAGGAAGAACAAAATCCACCTCATACTAAACAACCAATAGAGAAACTGTTTAGAGGAAACTGGTGTGGCAAAGCGCACGTAGGCTTCTAGCCTTCTACTACAACTTGACAAACACAACACTGAAGAGGCAACGGTTCTCCCTTCGCCAGACCACCCCCATCATGACGAACACCCCCAGGTAATAGAAACTAAGGCCCCGTTCGGATCTTGTCCTGCTCCCGGCTTCTGCGGCTCCGTGCTGGAGACGGCCCGAACGCCACAGCTTCAAGGATCCAGCTTCGCGGAGCGATGTCCCCTCGCAGTGCAAAAACGAGAAGGTGGGGCAACCCCGCTCCCAAAAATCAAAGGAGGAGGAGTTGGAGATAATTACTGGATATGCCACCGCCAAGTGACAGGGGGCAGCGTACCGGTTCGCTCGTCATGTCTTTCTCCCCGATACTTTGCTATTCTGATCGAAACGTGGCCTGCCTTTCCTTCGAATGGGCCTGAAGCAAGTTTATTGGGCTACCAGCCCAACTAAACTAACTGGAAGTGGAGCTGACCTCCCGAACGTTTTCTTTGGAGCCAGTTTTTCTACGAGAAGCAGGATTTGGCAGGAGAAGCGGAAGCTGGCTATTTGGAGGAGTTGGAGAGGATCCGAACGGAGCCTAAGAAAACTCATTAGATGCAATTGCCACGTGCACCCTTTCCACCGCCGTTCACACATAGAAGTTTTGATTCATCAACGATATCTTACACAAAAATTTCGATAATTTTAGATGTTGAAGGGATCTCATCCGGCAAATTCTACTCTATACAGAAATAAACTCGACGAAAATAGTTTCAATCAATAGGAGTGGACAAATAAAGAGTTTATCTGGGAAAGGATAGTCACGGGGATTGTGAACTTTGTTTAGTGAACTCTGCTCGTGGGTTCTGATTCCTGGTAGATTCAGAGGTGTGATTGTTGTAATAGTGGAAATGTTGGAACAATGCATGTTTCAAGAATGTTTATCCTTATGATATTAGTAATGTTATCACTAGAGTTGCTTATTCGATTGAGTTCTTGGAATGGGTTACAAAGACGAGGACTACAAGACACACAAGCCAAAGGTGCAAATTTGTTGCTGCGGGTGGCTGCTGAAGCATATAGCAGAAAGAGAGATTGGGCGTTGATGGTGCGCATGATCGCCGATTGCTGCTCTTGGATGTCGCTAAAATGATTATTATTGTGCTAGTAGATTTTTAGGGTTGTAGTATTCTTATATGCGAAATTGCCCTTCTCATCTCGAGCTCACAAGATCTCGGATGAACAGTAAAATAAAAAAAATCCAGATTTTTTTGTGACAAATATTTAAAATGCTTGCAAAGTTTTATCATGGAATGACAATTGTGGAAGTCGTGGCAAAAAAGAATCAGCACTCCAAAATACTTTTGAAAATAACATTTTTGGAGCATCAAGTTTTTTTCATGTCTTGCACGAATATTATTCCATGATGAAATGTTGCAAACAATCAAAAATTTATCAATATTTACTGGAAAAAAAATTAAAATATTTTTTTTTGAATTTTACTGTTCACCCGAGATCACATGAACTCGAGCTCAGATAAACCGTGTCCTCTTACACCTCATTATGTTGTTGGTTGCAATAATAGGAGGATATAGTCTATCTAGCTTGTTGGAGATGTTTCATTTTGCACTAAGTGTTGCTTGGGTGTCCCTTAGGTGTTGTTTGTTTATTTTGCTGAACCTCTTGTTATCGGAGGTCGCACCAGGACTGTGTTATAAGTTTCATTATGAATATGAAATGAAATTGGAAGCTCTGCTCCGTAATTCGAAAAAATAACCATACGGATTTGGGCAGCAAGTCCATGCGCTGAATTTTGTGGTAAAAGAAGAAAAAAAAATCCAGCCAGCCACCCAGGCCAGATAAAAGATCTTTTTGGCGGATGAAAGTCGCTTTCCACGCTTACGAAATCCGCCTTCCGAACCAAGAAACAACCATTCACTCCACTCGATCAGCCTCGCTCGTGCGGTTCCACACTACTCGCATCTCCACCCCGACCCCGGCGGTGGCACCGTTCCCCTGCCACGGACATGTGGGCCCTCAACATGAAGGCCGGCGGGCCGTGCCTCACGCCGATTCGCCCCGCCCCCGCCGCCCGGGCCGGGAAGCCCTTCGCCGCCGCCGCCGGCAAGGCGGGCCCGTGGTCCGCGTGGCGGAGGCGCGGCCCGGCGGTGAGGCCGCTCGTGGCGGTGCGCGCGTCGGGGAGGATAGGCGAGGGCGGGGCCGCCGCCGGCGGCGGCGACGAGGAAGCCGAGAGCAAGGCATCCTCTTTCGGTGAGGCCCTCTCCGCTGAGCATCTGTTGTTTTCCGATGCGAGCTGGTGCAAAAGTAGAGCCGGAATTGTGTGGCCTTTGTTGTGCGATTGGATGTGGAAAAGCTAGAACCATTTTCGTTACGGTTTGATGCTGTCGAGGGGTTGAAGGCGACTGTACAATCGGTGCCATTTTTGCTGACTACTGTTGATTCCGGGGAGGTAGCAGACAAGTGAAAGGTGGGGATTCGGGTCTAGTTAGTAAAATTTGAAGAGTAGCTCTCCCGGACCCGTGTGCAGTCGAACTGTTCCTGATGCTATTGGCTTCAGATGGAAATTCGGAGAATCGATGTTGATTCTGGTGTAACTGGTGCATGAACCTTGGAAGCATTGTGCATCCTAGGCGTGGTTTCGTGTTTACTGTTGTTGAATTGATCTACGCGTTGAATTGTGGTGTTTGGATGAGCCTTCCCAAATATACTGTCCATATTCTTTGATAGCTTGGCTACTTCAAGTAAGCACTAAGAAAAACACCATCAGGTACTGAGCTTTTGAAGTGTAAACAGTGTACGAGGAAACCTCGGGTTCTCTGGTATTGGCTATGTTAATTAGAGTTCATCCATGGTGTGGTATTTTTATGTGTTGTTGCAAAAAGCGTGTGCCAGAATGGTGGCTTGGCCTCATTTGCGTGGCTTCTTCATGCAGGAAGTGGCGACGCATCCGTTCCAACAGGAGATGGCTCCGATGGATTGAACGAACCACCTGTTGAATCAAAATCTACTGAGCCAATTAATATTTCGAACAGCAATTACTGGAGAGATGTCAGAGCGAACCTTGTGCTTCGGGAACAGGTGAGGGTGGCATGTTTGTAGTAACAATCTGTAGAGCTTTTAGCTTTTCTTTAGGTCTTAATCAACTACAATTTGACATCCACTTACGTAATCTAGACATTCATGATCACCCCCTGACATTATTCATTATCTGCCAAGAAAATAAAGAACAGTGAGTTGATCTTAGCTAGTTTGACTGGTTGTATAATGTATAATGAATCTAATTTTTGTCAATACTAATACCAACATCTTATGGCTGCTGCTAATGCTATAGTGCTATGCTAGTATATTCCAAAGAAGATATAAACGCACAATGTCTTCAATTAGGCGTTGCAGTAGAACATCACTTATTCTAGAAATCTATGCTTTCCGTTATTACTTGATATATTGTTGCTCAAATGTAAGGTTCCAAAAAAATATTTGTGCGAAAAGTTTTGGAGGCATCACGCAAATGGATCCTCTCTGGTACCTTATGTAGTTATATATTGTATATCAAGATTTCATCAGATAAGCTGCTGTTTCTCAAACCTTGTTGCATTTACTGTAAATACCCTTCAAGAGAGTTTCACACTGTTATTAGCATAGAACTAAAGTTCTTGAAAAGAAAAGAGAAGCAAAGCAAGTAGCATCTTCTAACAAACTTGGGTTATATCATATCCGTCTGTTTTTTTTTCGCTTTACTATTTAAATCCTTGGATCAGGAGCTATTGGTAGATCCAAGTGTTCCTGCAGAGTCAAAGGCGTCCTCTGGAGAAGCAGTACACCAGCTTCCTCAGAAGTGGGCTCACCCTATTACAATGCCGGAGGCAGGGTGTGTCTTGGTAGCTACTGAGGTGCTCGATGACGACAGCGTCTTTGAAAGAACTGTTATTCTCCTGCTCAGACTTGGGTCGAGAGGTACCTTTGATGGCCCATTTGGGGTCATCCTAAACCGTCCACTTTACACGAAGATCAAGAATGTGAATCCATCATCATTCCAAGACCAAACAACCCCTTTCGGCGACTGCGCCCTCTTCTTCGGAGGCCCCGTCGACATGAGCATGTTCTTGGTACGTACTAAAGACAGCTCACGTCTGAAGGGGTTTGAGGAGGTGATACCAGGCATCTGCTTCGGCTTTCGAACCGAACTGGAGAAGGCTGGTGTTCTGATGAAGAGTGGTGCGATCAATACCGAGGACCTGAGATTCTTCGTGGGGCATGCAGCCTGGGATTACGAGCAGCTCCTGAGCGAGATCAGGGCAGGATACTGGGCTGTTGCTTCCTGCAGCACAGAGCTGATCAGCGACGCGGTGTCAACAGATCCTTCCTGCCTCTGGACTGAGATACTGCAGCTGATGGGAGGGCATTACTCGGAGCTCAGCCAGAAACCGAAGCAAGACAGCTCGTAGGTGTTGCTCCGCACGCAATTGCGACACAGCTATTGTTGTTGCCAATCTGTACATAATTGGAACCAGTGTACACGTCTCAAGTGGAACACGTTTACGGTGTAAATGGTATGGTTCGTTCGTGCTGTAATAAGCTTTGTACAGTCGGCCCATAGGCGAAGTATCCAGTTAAAACTGGTTTTCAGTGAAAATCTGGAAACTTCCTTCATGGTCCATATGCTCCATTCACAGCTAAGAATCTGCAGATATTACTGCTGCATAGGCGGCTCGAAAGCCAATTCTGCATAATGTTGAAGCTGGAGTAGTATAGTTTCTGAATTCTGGTTATCAGAAGAGCTTGGCCCAAGCAGCCAAGCTCAGGCATGCTTGCATTTGTCAGATCCTTTTTTGACTTAAGATTAGTATACTCAATCATGCTCTGCATTTCCTTTCTGCTGTCTGCTGTCGTTTACGGTCCAAATCCGCTTTTCATCGGCCGGAAAGAACCTTTTGTCTTCTGGAACCTTCTGTCGTGTCAGACAGAAGGTCAAAAGGCAGTGTCATTTTTGGCTGCCAAAGGCAAGACCAACATTCAACAGATATCAAACGGGTCTGGTCAAGTCACTACGTCTAACTGTTGTGATCCACTGAATCCACTGAGTCCATGCATCTCACGAGTGGTTCTGCATCTGGTTCACGAACTTGCTGACCGCCGGAGCCGGCGAAATGATCGCAGGGAGAGGAAAGATCGTCGGCGCCGGCGGTGGAGCAGTACATTTTGGAATCTATAGAACCACTAACTTTGGAGTTTCTACACTTTGGAACTGGTCCGTCCCCTCAGCCAGCCGAGCCCGAGCAGGTCACACGCTTGCAGATATGGAGTAGCAGAGAATTGCACCACCTCCACACATTTCATAGTGCATGTCCCTGTAGCCTGTAGGGAGCGTGCATCCATATTGGAGCACTGAGCACATCGATCTCCGTTGCCGCTCCGCTTTTGTTCGCGATCATTTCAAGCTGAAACAACAGAGAGGTGCGTGCATGCACGCATTGACGCGCGCACCGCCACGGGCGATGCGCATCACGTGGACACGCCGATCGTGCGCTTTTCTTGCAGGTCTTGACGCCATTGACCATGTGTAACATGCACATGATAGGAACGATCTTCCTCGGGCACTCCTCCGGTCAAGTAGAACTGCAAGTGCACTTCAGCGCAGAGAGCTTTCTTCCAGCTCTACGTAAAGTGTCGTCTGGACTCTTTCTAGCCTGCCTAGGCGACTCCGGTGGCCCCAAAATCTTCGCCGCCTTCTCCACCCACTCTCTCCTGCTTCGTCGTCGAAGGACGATAGTTGTTCACGCTAGTTATGCTAAGTAACTCACTGAATACAAATTCCAGAAACTTAAAAAAAAAAAAAGAGCTACCTCTCTGATTTCATATAACTGAAACCACAACGTCTTTTTACAAACTACCAGCAGAAAGTAAAGCATAACAGGAAACTAGAGAACCCTAGAGCGAGCTGATAAATCTCTCGATTTTATTTTTATTTTTTTCGAGAACACCTCGAGAGGGGGCAGGGGGTTCCTGCATTTCATTTAGAAGAAAAGACTTGTTCCAGTTTATAAGGAAAATCGGATCCGAAAACCTAACATTCTCGGCTAATCAGGGAAAACCGAATGAAAACCCACAAAGAAAGAAAAAAGAAAACGAGAAAAAGAGGCACAAGAACGAGGGGGTAGGGATGAGACAAAAGGCAGACTCATGGGACATCGAAAACCTAACATTCTCTCGATTTTTGGGCATCCACAAGTTTTGGACCCTCAAATATCACGAGACAATACCTAAGAAGTTCTAGGCAGCAATTCAAACGCTACCTCGCAACACCCAGCTAGGGCCAGCAGATATAACAGACCAGACTACAACCGAAAGAGATCAAAAGAACTGGCGAAACAAGACCACACCCAAAATGCTTGATCATGTTCATTCAAATCCGCCAGACATGAATCACATGAAACATCTCAATTGCTATTAGTTCGAACATTCCTACTCCCACCTCAGCATTTCTTGTTTTCCCTGTTTTTTCTGCAAAATAATCCAATCATTAAGCCGTCTAGCAGTCATGTTAACAGGAACACAAGGATCAATGATTTTATAAGTGTCAAACACAACACTATTTCTCTTTTTTTTTAAATGTCCAGAAAACAACAGATACACCTAAATTCCAGCAGCTACAAACTATACAAACAACAACCAGTTGCACAAATTGACGTATGCGCAGATTGGTGTCACGAAAAACATCAAGTCCACTTCAACGATGCATCAATTCCACCTTCTCAAGAACAAGGATGTGAGGAGGTGAGAGATGGCGGGATGAGCACCGATAACAGGGCTTGAGCTAGGGTGGATGTGTTCTGAGCCAAGGGTGGACCTAGAGTGAAAACAACCGTACCATGTGGCATTCTACAAATGACGTATGTTTTTCACTTACAATTGAGAGTGTCACACACCAATGTATGGATAAATGTACTTATGAAGGAAAACAATTTCTGACATGGTGTTCTGTGCACCCTGGTAGTATAACCTAGGTACGCCCCTGCTCAGAGTGGCGATCCTCGGGAGCACTAGTTGGGGTAGAGGAACCAGACAAGATCGAGGAGCTCGGGACGGGGATAAACATGAGTTTGATTAGGGGCGTAGGAGGCATGCTCGAATGCATTGTTTTCTTGGTGAAAACGATATTTGGAATTTTCTTGAATCCGCTCACTGTGGACACAAATGTGTCATTCTCTTCTTGGATGTGTTGTTTTGGAGGACCCGGAGATTCCAGGTTTTGTCAAAGACACCGGCAATGAAGTTGAAGACCGTTGTTGAGTACCGAGGTTTATAGCGGATGACAACCACAGTTGGTTGTTGTGTTTTTTCAATAATTTTGCTATATGCATTCTCTGATCTCAGTCAGATTTTGTAAAGTCGACGAAAAAAGGATGAAAACGTGTAAAGTGCCATGTCATCGGATTTCGAAAACGAGCACCTGTACTATCATATATACTTGCTGATTTTTTTATGCCAAAAAAATAAATACTTGCTGGTTCTGCAACGCTATTGATCTGCCAAAGTTAACTATCTACAACTACACTAGCTGCAACATCGTCACGATCTCCATGTCGTCCACACTGAGCTCCCCGTAGACGAGCTGCTCGCTTCCGGGGCTGTAGCTCCTCGTACCAGTACCACCGTATGCCATTTGCTCTCCGGCACCAGCACCACCATGCACGGCGTCAATGCCACCGTCCGGCGCCGTCTCCTGGCCGGGCGGCGCGGGGACCCTCTCGCGCAGCTCCACGAGCTGCGCGTCGGCGGCCATGCCAGCGTCGGACGCCACGCGCTGGACCGACCGTGGCGAGAGCAGCTGGCCCGCGCCCCCGTGGTGGAGGACGCGGCCGTAGGCGGCGGCGCGGCCCGGGAAGTTGAGGCCGCCGCCGGCGCCGCCGCGGAGGAGGCAGACGGCGGCGTCGTGCGCGACGGCGGCCGCCTCGGCGGTGGCGTAGGAGCCGAGCCAGAGGCGCTCCCGCGTCCCGGGCACCCGGATCTCCGACACCCACTTCCCCCACTGCCGCCGCCTCACGCCCTTGTACGGCCGCCGCCGCTGGACGCCCCCTCCTTCGCCGCCGCAGGCCGCCCGCTGGTCCATCACAATGGTCGAAGCGTGCGTATACCGCCACTCTCCGGCGAGGCACGCCGGCGGGCAACCGATCCCTCGCCTTAGCTGGACTCCGTCGATCTCGCGAGGCCACGCTAGTGCGTACGTACGTGCTCGAATGCTGGATGGAGGCGCTTGGGGTTCTCTTCCTGAATTGGTTCGTGCACATGCGTGCGCGTATTTATAGGCGTCGATCGATCGGGAAGTCAGCGCCAGTGGGGGGTTGACATTTTTGGGTGCGAAATAAATAATAAAATATCGAGACGAGAGGCAGCCGGGGGGGGGGGGGGGGTGGGAATTCCACGCCAGCTCGGTCAAAATCCAGATATGCTCAATTTGCGCATGTGGTCTACGGACGTGGCTGGCGCAGTTTACAGCTAATCGATCAGTCTCGCGTGGCGTGGGTCGTGGTCAAAATATTCAATGGTCAAACTGTGAGCGAGTGACCGAGTGTGCTCTTGCTTGATCTCTTCTAGAGCTCTTCTAGTGGTGGGTTTCGTCTTGCCTTCGTGGCTGAAATGCTCTCGCGGTGGATCATTTGCCGGGCCCGCCAAGGGGTGGGGCCGAGGGCCAAGAGGGAGATGAAACAGCAAGGACCTGACTGTGATGTCGGCCGCTCCGGGCGCCGGTGCAACCAGGCGACGGAGGCTCCACGTCGAATAGTGGCTGCTTGTCATCAGTTCAAGACACTTTCCCCTGCATAAAAAAGAGAGTTCCTCAACTCTTACCGGAGTCTGAACTTGAAAACAGAACAACTTGCACCCTTCATCCGCAAAAAAAAAAAACTTGCACCATTGGCTATTGAAACCAGACAAGTTCGTCCCTAGTTTCCCTTTTGACCGTTTTGAGTGTCGTCTCACCCCGGTTTCAACCGGCGCTGTATTTTTAAAATCCATGAATATTTTTAAAATCCGTGTACCTTTTTGGCTGCGCTTCCAAATTCGTGTATTTTTCAGATTCATGAACATTTTTAAATTTTCAAGTACTTTTTCAATCGTCCTACTTTATTCAGGCCCATATACTTTTTAAAATCCATGAACTTCTTTGAATTCGTGTACTTTTTACAAGTTTGCATAAGTTTTCAAATTCAAGGACTTGTTGAAGTAAAGTATGCGACTTTGAAAAAAGTACGCTGACTTCAAAAAAGTTCACGGATTTGAAAAGTACGGTTGAGTTTTAGCAGGTACACGGATTCAAAAATAATAATACGTGAATTTCAAAAAAGTTAACGGATTTGAAAAAATCACTTGAATTCGAACCAGTACGGGTCAAAACCGTGAGGAATCAGCACCAACACTGGTCAAAACCGAAACCAGGGATGAACCTTGTCTGGTTTCAATAGTTGGGGGTGCAAGTTGTCGATTTCTAAGTTGAGGGACTAAATCTAGACTCCGCTCAGAGTTAAGGGACAAAAGGTACTCTTAAAAATGTTTTTTTTTGATAAAGGGTGTTTTTATTGACTCAAAATATAGCATCGAGGGATACAATTATAGTGAGTACACACCCGGCCTCTGCATAACTATGATGCACACAGCCAAAACTAACACACGCATACAAAAAATCACGTCAGCAAATAGCAAAGTCATCAAGACCAAAGCTATGCCTAGGCGAAAGAAAAAGAAAAGAAAAACCCCGAAAGCATAAAGACAATAATTGACAGCATACATCAGAGCAGTGACCATCGGCGCCAAACCATCTCTTGACAACACAAGGACTACGAGGAAAGTTCTTCAAAAGCGACGCCTCCAGGAAGAGATCGGCGTGCAAGCGTCGCCGTCGGCCGACCCAACCATCGCAAGTTAGATCGTGGGTTTTCACCCTCAAGATCAAATCCAAGTAAACTTCAAGCAATGCCTTCATCAAGGTAATGGCGTAGAGAACGCCACCATTGCCAGGTATAACCAAATGGTCAGACCTAGGGTTTTCACCCCGAAGCTTGAGACTAGGTACCCAAAAAGTACCACCCAATCGAAGTCATCATATGTTGTCTCCTCCACTTGCCTCCATCCCAGCAGCGCAATACACGTACCGTCCTGGCGATAGGCTAATGAGCCATGGCGAGGGCCCTTCGACACAACAAGTCTTTGACGGGGAGAAAGGAGACTGGCACCGCCAAAATCCCAAGTTCGGGATGATCTCCGAAGGCCCGCCGTCCTCGCAAGCGGCAACAGATGGCTAATCTTTACAAGACGACAGCACCATGCGTTGACACTATCTCCTCCATCCTCGACGCAATTCATGAATCTTGTGAAGTAGGAAATCGTTGTTGTCACCGGATTGGAAGTTTAAAACTCCTCAGGCGACGCCATTCGGCCACTGCCGCAACCAATAAGGGTTGGGACACTGCAAGCCAGCATCATACTAGCCAGATCCATAGCGCCACCGGCCTTTTGCCGGAGTGGACGACCACCATGGCCACCACCTTCGAACGCACAGCATGGGCGACAACCACGACATCTGTCACTTGGCCTACGCCGTAGCGCGTTGCGCCCTTTGCGCCGAAGAGGCACCCCAGGACTCCAGGAGCATCACTGACCTGGCATGAGTGTGCTTTACAAGTTGGGTCATGGACCTCATGCCCGCCTGCACCCCTGCCACTTGATGCTCCTGCCCGCCAGGGAAGGGAAGGAAAGACGTGCACCCGTCGCTACGAGGCCGCCACCCAACCAAGATCCCTCGCCGTCGCTGCAAGTTCCACCTTCATGGTGTCCAGTCGCCGCTCGTACGCCGCCAAAACACTGCCTAAACACCATGGGTACGGAGCCCCGCCGCCGTCGTCGACCACATGGGCAAGCCCGGTGGCGCTGACCGGCGGCGGCGAGGAGAGGACGCACGAGAAGGACGGCCGGGAAAAGGGGATCAGATCGCCGCCCGAGTCGCCCAGCGGACAACGCGGGGGCAGTTACTCTTCTTAAAAATGGTTTGAAAACGCTTTCTTTTGCTAAACAAATTTAGAGAACACTTTATCCTTGAATGTTTTTTTTAATACAAATAACCTCTGAAGTAACAAAATTGAAATGAATCATCTCCGAGTTTATGCATGGCTAGCTAGAATGATATTCAGGGCACTCGTCACTCCCGTGCCTCTACCATCTGGGTCACACTTGGTGTCAGATTCTCTTCAATTTTAACTATCCATACTACTTCCCGAACCAGCGAGCTAGAGCTACGAACCCAAATGACGGGAACCGTTTGTCGCTCCCTCCATTCCAAATTACTAGTCGCAGAAATGGATGTATCTACAACTAAAATACATCTAGATACATTCATTTCTGCGACGAGTAATTTGGAACAAATGGAGTATATTTTAATCCGGGCTTTCGGGGAGCATTTTTGTTCACAAGACACGCATATCCGAAGATGATTTTAGCCACACAAATGTCATGTGTCAATATCTTGAAAACCTATTGTATTTCATTACTTTTAAGGATTTCTATACCGCGTGGCAATATATTGAAAACCTATTTACAAATTAATTTTATCATATTCCATCACTTGTAGGCTTTCTATGAAGGCGATGCTTCACTTGGAAGTGACACTTCAACGAATTTATCTGCCAAGACAATTCTCCTGGCTTTAGATTTGACCCATTATCACACTGATGGCGAATTTATCAGTTTTTTGCCTCAAAAATTATTTCTAAATTTGATATACTATTTTTTGTGACAACAAATATTGATGTCGTGTTGATGTGCTAGATTTTTTTGGATTTTTTTAAATGTTCTACAAGATCCGGTGCACCGGTAGGACCATAAGTGTGGATGCACCAGATATATTCCAGGGGCAACGGGCTAGGGGGGGGGGGGGGTATTCAAAGTTGCATACGGGATAGAGCATGGGTTCGGCTCACGAGCAACGGACAAAAAATACAATTTGAAAGCATGCTTCTTTGGGTGCTCATAAATATTTATGAAAAGAAATTTTTGGTACATTTAGTGCTAACATATTTTTTTAAGCATCCAGTTTTGTCCACAGTGCACAAAAAACTACGGAAAAGAATTCAGGGTACATTTAGCGCTTACATATTTTTTAAGCATCCATTTCTTGTACATTTTTGTCCATAGCACAAAAACATTTTAAAAAAAGTTTACATGCACACAGAAGATATGAACATACCCGTATGTAGAAAGATCAGATATATTATATATTTTAAACATTTTTACGAGTTTATTGTTCAGTCTGAGGAAGACATATATTTTTCCAATCAAAATATGCTGCATTTTTTAGGGTCTGAACTGGGCCGATGCTCGTGCCGAAAACCTAGCCCATACCACAATATGTCAGACCGAGCCTGGCCCGAGCGAGCTGTGTTATCGGGCTTGGTTGGTCATGAAAAGAGAGCTTCTTGTTATTGCCTAATACTTCCTTAGTCCCAAATTAAGTGCCTTGACTTTAGTATAATTTTGTACTAAAGTTAGTATAAAGTTGACACTTATTTTGGGACGGAGAAAGTAATAATAAAAAGAAAAACGCCTGAGGCTGATATGTGCAGTGCAGCTGTTTCTACGCCGGCTTAGCCAGGACGTATTGATCTCAAACCCAATCCATCCAATGCCCCGAACCTATTCTTTTTCTAGCTGGAATATCACTTTCTTGATACACTAGAGACTGTTAGCAGTGCAGTTCGTATCCAAATCCACGGTCGGCGTGCTAGCTCTCACATCACATGCATCCTTCGTTCTCGCCTTATTAATTTGCCCGCCAAACTGGTTGGGCCTGGACCGGCTTGCGAAATCGATCGTGGCGCCGTTGCTGTCACCGATCCAACAGCAGCAGATTACAATAAAATGATCAGCTGAAAGCGAAACGGAACCTAAAGCTGGGAGGAGGGAGAGAGCAGCGGTCGTGTGCGTGGTTGGTGTTTTTGGACGGATGATTGGATTGGATCCCTCGACGATAGGGCACTCGTGCAACGCTAACCCCACTTTCTGTACCAAATGTAGCTGGACTTTGGCACTCCTAGATTGCAGGCATGCTGGCACTGCTAGTAGTTGGGCAGCCCCGTCCGGCATAATTAGGGATATAATTAGATGTACTATTGCTCGGTGGTTCAGTTTAATTTCACCCACGTTGGTTACTGAAAAAACATTCAGTCGAAATCGTTAACAGTTAAGCTAGCCCAGGTATCTGGATTCCTGTGGAACCTTTCCATGAATTCAGACTTTGCTTCAGTCTGCACTTAAGCAGGACGACAATAAGGCTTCTGAAGTTCACTTAGTTTCCTATACCAAACTGGCACTTAAAATCAGTTTTCTTGGCCGAGTCATTGAAATGTCTCTTTCTTTCTTTCTTGTGCCGTGCCATCATCAGCTTAGCGTCCTTAATTGTTTCTTTCGCGAAAGATTCCACGTATAGCTTTCTGATTAATCGTCGTGCCGTGCATCTATAATTGGAAAACCATGTGCCGGGGCACAGTCCTGAAGCACACGCCCCACACGCATCATGTACGGTCCCGGAATCGCTTTTGTCAGCTAGCTCTCACTAGCACGCGGGCCCTGTTGCTAGCTAGATCTATTCAATGCTTGATCAAAGAGTACTCCGCATCCACCGTAATCATTTGCTAAGCACGCATCATGGGCTCCGTGGACCCTAGTGTGATCTAGATTAACCTGAAAATGGGGTATATTATAACCTGTTTTTCCATAATATCTAGTGCATGCTAGTAGATCAGATAGCCGTTGGAGGCACACTGAGTGCTGACCCGACCAGGGAGTTTTCGCGTAGTAATAAACATTACAAACAAACTGTGCCGTTGCTAACAAATCATTGCTAGGAGTAGTAGAGAAGATCATCGTGGAACCCCAATCAAGTTTTAGTGCTGAGGATTATCCGTGCTCATGAATGATAATAAGCTGACGGCCATGCGGAGTTTTGCAGTAGTGAATGGAGCGAGTTCTTGGGATGTGGCCCAGAAAACGCAACGGTCAATGGCTCGTCCTCTCCTCCCGCGTCCGTACATTGATCCTTGGGGAGTGAAGTCTGATTTAAACATTGAAGTTGTAGTGCCCGTCGAAAACAAATCCTCACCTCTAAATCCCTGAAGTCTATACCCTGTCCTATCTAATCCCGGACATTTTTAACCTTGTTACCCTTTTAGGAGTGGATTTGCTGATGCGGCAGGGAGAGACCGGGATTGCTGACTTATTTAAAGGAAAAATAACGTGAGTGCATGCATGTGCGTGGTAGCGTAGGCGCAAAAAGGAAAAACAAAACGCATGTACGCGTACGCATTGGCCGGGTTACAAGCTCCACGCTGGCGACGTCGCGGCGCTCGCCGACTTCCGACTCGCCGCCGACCGCTCCGGTGCGCTCTGGAGCTGGAACCTATCTGCTAGTCCATCCCATGCACCGGAGAGATAACAATCCTGTCGCTCGCCAAGCTGGTGCTCGAGGCCTATCCGGAGCGGATGCAATCCCACCGCATGCCAGACTCGACGGCTTCCGCGTGCTCAGTCAGTCAGCCTCAAGGGAGCTACTTCCCCGCCGCCGTCCTGGACATCTCACACCTCGTCGGGCTAAAGTTGCTCTTCCTCTCACGCAACGCGCTCTTCGGCGGGATCCCGCCATGCGAGCCCACTGTTGTACACCACTTCCTGCACTGGCGAGCTGTCGGGCGTCTCGTCGGCTCCTGGATGGCTGGATGGCCCAGTCTATTGCGTGTCGCACCGGTCACCGCTGGCCGGAGCATGAGCACACCTCTTCGTTGGGGCTTCCGCGCTACCATCCATCTACTTCCTCTTCTGCATCATGTATGCGGCACTCGTTGCTGCCTGGGTCTCCATACTACATCACACCCTAGGCCCTGGTACATCCCTGTTTGGATAGTATCACAAGGTTAAAAACAACCGGGATTAGAAAGGACAGGGTACAAACTTCAGGGATTTAGAGGTGAGGGTTCATTTTAGACGAGTCCTACAACTTTAAGGTTTAAATCAGACTTCACTCATCCTTGGGAGGCGTCAGTTCCGCCAAACGGTGGAACAGCGGCCAAGGTTCCTTCCCACGTTCCGGTGGGTGAGCCGACCGAGTATTCTAAGACAGAGCAGCATGTGAGCTTTGCCTGCCCAGCCAAGCCAAGCAAACAACGAATTAGCAGCAGCACGCAGTTGCTTCTCCCGCTGATCCGACCCGAGGCTCCCTCCAAAACACACACATCCGGGATCCGGCCCGTGGACGGAGGCAGAGGAATCTATGGACAACCAAGGAGCAAACGGCAAGCATATGCAGGGGAATGTCATGTGTGTACTAGACGAGCAAATCAAACGTGTGAGACGTCGCGTGGATGCGTGGTGCGTCCTCTTCTCCTTGTCGGAGATCTGGCCTGACCTTACCTCATCTGATCTGATCTGATGTACTACTCCGTGGCACGCAGATGCAGATCGGAGGGCGCGTGCGTGCATGCATGTGGCCATGCGACATGTCAACGTGCAGCCTGCCTGCGTACCTTTCTACTACGACCGGCCTCTCTCTCTCTCTCTCTTTTCCCCAAGGGAAGGAAAAAAAAGGGTCGGGTCTCTGATCCTGATCCGTCCACGTCCATGCTTGCATTGCTCTGGGCGCGTGCATGTGGGCGTATTTACAGCGGCGGTTTCTACCTGCCGTGAGCCCGTGACGCTCGCGCCGCACCGCACCGCGCCGCGCCGCACGGAGTCTGTGCCGTGAGACGCCGCTCCGGCCACCGTAGTAAACCTCGCAGAATTGAAGCGTGCAGGATAGGACGTAGTACTCGTTTCATGTTTGATGTAGGATAGCAAAGGAGTACTACAGGAGGCAAGTAACTAATACCGCGTATAGAATTGACAATTGAGCGTGTACTCCTTGGACGTTTGATGCTTCATGCTAACATACATACCAGCGATAGGCGCACTGAGCTTACGTAGCTGATGTACCGGCTACATGCATTACGTGTCGATTCAATGATTGACACTGTTGCGTGGCCTGAGAGCATAAGACGCGTGGAACAGTGCAAATGACGAAGCCAGCTGCCGAGCTAGCTCTTCTTCCTAGCTACGGTCGACCTTCACGCGGTCCACCGGCCACCTACGGGCGCCATAGGGAGAGAGAGACAGAGGATGGGCCACCATGGCTTTTACTATTGTTCAGAGAAGGACAAAGGAAAAAAAAAACACTTCGCCGGAGAACATGCCCCAAGCTGCACACGGAAAATAACATTATTTTGCAGACGTAAAACTAAAATAAAATTGATTGAAGGTCGGCGCAGGATGATATGCAGGAGAAAAATCCGTAATAGCGTGCACTTCTTGGTATTTGTCTCCATCTGCATTTCCTCACCACCCATGGTCCATGGAACGGAGCTCAATAATTCGAATGGAACCTTTGCTACCTCACAGATGCTCCTGCTGATTTCGAATTCCTATCCCCTCTCCAAGCAAGTCTCCAAGTCTTGTATCTCTAGTCTACGGAGTCCCGCCACCTATAAAAGTTGTTTGTCATTCGAGCTCTAGCTTGAAAAGAAGTGATTGTAATTTCGATCGAAAAGGGGGAGCAGTGCAAACCCTGACACTTGTTTTCTGAAAGCTTCACAAAGGTAGACAGCGAGCCGCACAAGATCTTAAAATAAAGGC
>NC_057796.1:359711726-359714398 GCF_018294505.1 Triticum aestivum
AATTTTAATTGAAAGAAACCGACAACTTAAAGATAAACTATACACTTATTTTCTAGGGGAAATGAAAATTTCCAACTTTGAGTTTTGTTTTCTCTGTTATATGTTTCCATGTTATATTAACATTGTAACCGTAAAAGCATCGACCGCAATAACCTGAGGGGAGAATATGACGGATTATTCTCTTTTTTTGTGGGGAGAATTCTGATCTATTCATCTTCGATTATGGTACTACAGCGAACACTAGTAATAATAAAAATTGCTTCCAGATCTGTAGACCACCTAGCGATGACTACAAACACTGAAGTGAGCCGAAGGCGCGCCACTGTCATCGTCCCTCCCACGCTGGAGTCGGGCAAACTTGTTGTATTAGACAGCCGGGAGGTCGTTGTACTAAGGCCCCATAGGACCAGCGCAATAGAACAGCAACCGTAACCGGTGAAGAGTTGCGTAGATAAGAAGAAACCAACCTGAAGACACAAGAACAAAGACGAATGACGAACAGATCCGAGTAAATCCACCAAAGACAGATCTGCCGGAGACACAGCTCCACACGCCCACCGACGATGCTAGAATCACCACCGGAACGGGGTCTAGGCGAGGAGAACATTATTCCAACTTCAGGGAGCCGCCGTCGTCTCGTCTTCCTGAGCAGGACACAAACCCTAACAAAACTCGAAGAAAGATCTAAAAACGAAGCCCTCCCACCGGCAAGGGCCGGGATTCACTCCGCTCCCATGGCCCTAAGGCCACCGGAGACGAGGCGGACTGCCGCCGCCGCCGGCGGGAGGCAAAGAAACCCTAAATTTTTAGGGGAGGCGGCGGCTGTAGGGATGAGGTTCCACAAAAGGCTTGATCCTCCTCCTTTTGATTATTATTTCTTCTTCCATCTATATTATGCACATCCATAAAAGACAAATATGCATAGCAGACACCCGCCACTGAAGACAATGTTAAGGCAACGAAGAAGGTGCATGTGGGTGTCGAATACTTAGAAAAGTAACTAATTTTTTCTCTCCAGAAAACCTAACCACCGAACATTCGATCCATTGTCTCAAAGAGCAAATGCTCGCTAGCCACCCAATCCGCAAACAGGGGGAAGAAGGAAGAATAATAACATGGTGGTGGCTAACCGACGAGCTCGAAAACGTTGGCGATGACACCACCGAAAGCTAACACAGACGCCCACTTGGCTTAGCGGAAGAAAGGGGAGAGGGGGAGCTCGGGCGGTACCAGTGCGGTGGTTCCCTTTCAGTGTTTTCAATAGCCGAAAATTCGTATTGCTCACACCTAGTATAGCTTATTTTCTTTTTTACAATTCACATACTAGTATTTATTTGTTTCTATAACCACAGTTCACATCACATAAATCCAAAAATGAAAAAAATCATACTACTACAATAGGGAGTGGCCAAGTTCTACCTGATCTTATCTTTATAAATATTTATTTAAAAAAGAAAATAAGGCGAGTAGCCCTCTCGGCCCCAACGGTTAGTAAAACTTGACACTCACACTGTCGTCCCCGCTAACACCCACCTAATCCGGCCCCAAGTACGCAAGGAAAGAATCCCGCTCCGCTCCGCTCCCCCGCCCCGCTCCCCTCCCCGTCGCAGCAATAAACGCCGCCGTACACTGCCATCCGCCACCACCAGCCGCGGTAGAAACAAATCAAATCCACGACAGCCACCTCCCCCCTCTCTCTCAGCACGCCCAACCGTAGGGCAAAAGCCAGAGAGCAGAGACCACGGGGCGCTCGCCACCAGAAGAGAGAGCGGCAGGCCACAGCCCACAGTTCTTGCTCGCGCGGGCGGTTCGTCCCTCCCCCGGATCTGACGCGCCGGATCGCCGGCCGGTTCCGGGCAGGGGCGGAGTCCCGGCGGGGTATCTGAGCCGCCAGCATCTCGTACCTCCACTCCGCAGCTACACTTTCCCTTCGCCTCTCCACCATCTCGTACCTTTCTTTCCTCTCGCCCCTGGCCTACCCTAGGCTCCACTCCGGCCCAATGCGGGTCTAGATTCTCCCCCGCAGCGCGCCCCCGCCGTGCCCTAGGGCTCCCTCCCTTCCGTCCTTCCGCCGCGCCGTCCCGCTGCTCTGCCTCGTCGCGTCACCGGGGCCCTGCTGTGCTGCCTCCGCTCCACTCCACTCCGTCCGCGATCTTGGGCGTCGCTTTCTTGAGGTACGAGCTTTTTACTCCTCCTGTGATTGTACTTGCTTAAACCCAAACTGATTGATATCCGCAAATTTTGGGTGCGCGCCCGGCACACCACCTAGATCCAGCCCTAATTTGGCAAGGGCGTAATCTGCGGCGTGATTTCTGAAAAATTCCCTTCAAAAGTTTCTAGATTCGGTCCTGATTTTCCTGCAAGTGCATACCGGGGCGACGGGGGTAGGGTTTTCAGCAGTTGAACGACCATTCGTTCTTGCAGTTCCCCTGAAGTGTTTTTGCGTGAGTTCTTTGCGCATTTCTTTTTAAATTTATTGTCACCCGCGTCCTCCAGTTTCAAGAACTTATCTTGGTTAGGGTAAAATAATGCAATCATTTTCCGTGGGGTTACGTTTGCTTGTTTGACTGGTTGTGGAATGCACAAAGTTCGTGTTGGTGACATGTTGTCTTCCGAAGGTAGGTGTCAAGGGCCCAACGTTGCAGTTGGAAATTATCAGGGTTCATGAATTG
>NC_057796.1:359714649-359744819 GCF_018294505.1 Triticum aestivum
TGATATTGTTTTTAAGCTTTTAGCCTTTTACCAGACAGGATCTGATTCTTCCTTGCTAGATAGCACCTGTTCTTGTCAGAGATGCCACTAGGTGGATTTCATACAAGGGTGGTCAGCCGGGTTTAGAGATTTTCCAGTGGACCTAGCTCCAAATATCTGATTCTGAATTTGCTGAAAAAACACCAGATATTTCTAAGAAACAGTATATGACTCTTGTTAGTATCTTACTTCTTGACTGCCTAATTGAAGCTTCAGGTATAGCTTTCTACTTATCCTTATGGCTGGTTTGATTTTGCAGGAACTTTAGTTTAATGAATTAGGCACGCAATATACTATGGCGACAGAGGTCAATCAAAACTGTTTTGCATGGCCGCATGAGGAATCATCTGGACAGGGTAGTTCTCAGGTAATTTCACTTCCATAGTATCATGGTTTGGCTAATTTCAGACAAGAATTTACCTGGATTATAATAAAAGGGCCAATTTCCATGGTAATTACTATTTTTATTTTGTATCACGTAGGCCTGTCTGGTAAGAACCTATATATTTTTATCAGTATATATATGATCCTCAGTCAAAGTAAAGATTGATAGTAGATCTATTAACTGGCAAGTGCCTATCTACCTGATGCAACTGAAATTGCTAGAAAATCCATGCTAACTACTTTCAGACATATCTGTAATAGTTAGTAGTCTGAACCAGGCTTTTTAAAGAGCTATTTGTTGCCATCTGTAAGTGAAGAATCAATACCTTTGTCAATAATCTCACTCTTCTTGTATCTGTGTTATTTCTGCCCTTAGGGAACAACGCAAGTGTTTGACCATGGTTCCATATCTTTTGGAAGATTCGATTTGGAATCGCTAGCATGGGAAAAGTGGTCTGTTTTTACCAATGACAGGCGCACTGAGGAGTTTGTTAAATTTAATGGATTAGTTGCTAAGAAGAAGGCATACTTTGAAGAATACTTTAAGAGGATTAGGGAGCTAAAGGCTTTGGAACAACAAAACCAACAAACTGAACTGAATCTAGAGTACAGTGGCGATGGTAGTGATTCTAGTCAGACAGGAGAAGACGAACCAGTTGCAAAGCATGCATCTCCCACTGGATCTGGAACTCATGTTGATGATTCCATTGGACAAATAGCAGCCGAGACCACACCTGAGCATCAGCTGGGATGCTACAAGGATCACAATGAGAGCATAAGTAATGGAATTTCCACAATGACTCGTTCTTCATCCGTTGGAGGCTTACAGATAATTGGCGAAGAAACCGGAGAAAATGCAAGCAGTGATAAGCAAAATGCTAAATGTGGTCAAGATGATCTGGTGATGCCCAATGAAGCTACGATGACCCCTAAGAGAATTATTGAGAAGTGCTCCCGGATTAGTCAAGCTTCAAAAATTATTCCAAAGACGGTCAAGATGACTTCTAGTTATAATCCTGATCACACATTTGTCAGTAAGGTAAACTTTTTCATCGCGGTCTGGTGTTTATCTTGTTTGAACTTTGAATTATTGCTGCTATCTACATTTGCCTTGTTTTCTGATAACTAGCATAATGGCCTGGACCCCATAATGATGACCAACTGCTCAGTCATCCAAGGCACAAAATAAATACCTGCATTTATGATATGTCACAGAACAGGAACATTTTCCTGAAACTAATAATATGGTTTTCATGAACAATTTTCAGGGTCCTGAATCGGCCAAGCCCATTGTGATAAATCAGAAAACCAAGCCTGGAAATATTCAATCATTGCGGAATCCAAAAGCAGCAACCACCAATGTGATTGGCACCACGGGAAGAACCAAACGCGTGCCCAAAGAAGATCCTGGTGCCATAGCTCTTAGAAGACCTTCCTCAGCAGCATCGCAACGGCCCTCCACCAGGGAACGGCGACCTGTCACCAGAGACGGTTCACGGAACCCTGCTGGAATGGCTAGCTCATGTCGCCCCTCTACTGCTGAAAGACGCCTTGCCACTAGAGACCTGGCAGCAAATCAAACAAACATTGCTAGCCCATGTCGACCATCTACTGCTGAAAGGCGCGCTATAACCAAAGAGCTGGCACCAAAGCATGCCAACGTAGCGACCCCACGTCGGCCATCTACAGCTGATAGGCGCCCTATCACCAAAGAGCCGGCACCAAATAATGCTAACATTGCTACCCCACGCCGACCGTCTACTCATGATAGGCGCCTTACCACCAAAGAGCCAGCAGCACCTAAGCATGCCAACATTGCTACCCCACAACGACCTTCTACTGCCGAAAGGCGTCCTGCACGCAGAGAGATGGCACCAAAGCTTGCTGGTATTGCCAGTCCATGTTGGCCATCTAGCGCTGAAAGGCGGCCTGTCGCAAGAGGGATTGCAGAGAAGAATGCTGATGTTGTCACCCTGCGTCGACCATCTACTGCTGAGAGGCGCCCTATAAAAAGAGAAGCTGCTCCAAAGCATGCCGATGTTGTTCCTCTTCGCAGGCCTTCTACTGCTGAGAGACGCCCTGTTACCAGAGACACTGGGCTTAAGCATGCTAATGTTGGCAACCCTTGTTGCCCTTCAACTCCTGAGCGATGCCTCAGCAGGGGAAATGCAGCAAAGCATGCTGATGTTGTCATCACCCCTTGTCGCCCTTCAACGGGAGAAAGACGCGCTATTGCCAAAGAGAATACCCTAAAATTGGATCCAAAAACACCAATAAGGTTGAGAGCAATGCCGGGTGATTCAAATGGTGCTATGGCCACAGCGGTACGTTCCAATCCCTTCTCTCACCATAACACATCATTAACTGTATTGTCTTACATATGCTGAAAGGGGTTAACACACATATTTCTGACTGTTTCCTCTCTGTTTCTCATGCAGGCTACTCCCCAGAAGGCAATTACTCGAAATCTTGTTAAAACTAGCAAACCAGAGATGAAAAGGTACCAGTCCAAACTTACAGGAATGTATGCTTAATTATTTTTGTACCATATTTGATTTCTTCTTTTTGCATCATTTGGCAGCTATGCTAAGGAAAGGTTAGAACTTCAAGTTGGCGGGAAACTAAAATCTAGGTGCTAATTTTGTTACGCAGCTGTAATGGTTTGGATTATCAAATTTGGTTTAATCGTTCTGCTAATAACAATTACCACTCTTATTTGTGTAGTTCTGTTAATCTTCCTCCAAGGAAAGTTTTGACTTCGAATGTTGGAGCCAATCGAGTCGTGGAGAACATCAGAAAGCCAAATAAGCAGGTAACTAAGTGTGACCTTGTTTTCATTCGGTGCCATTGGTTATTTCGATCACAGCATTGTGCTCATTTTCTTGCTAAGCTGATTGCATGATGTGTTTTGTCTATATCTGAATGCTTCTTTACTGACTCACACTATGCTGATAATTCTTCTTCTTTGAGCGGAAATTAACTGCCAGTTGCTGCAGGGAAGCATGAAATTTAGAACATATTCTACATCATGCATACAGTTTACACGTCATTATGAGACTTTGAATAGAATTTTACATTCACCCATGGTACATCATAATCTTATCGCTAAAAAATAATATAATTTTGATATAACAAGAGAGTGGAAGTTCAAGAATAAACACAAGAGATGTAACCGCTACTGTGATACTTTTGTAGGGCATTCAGGAGACCGTTGGATCTCGAGTATTTGCATCAAAGAATGCAACTCCTTTGCAGACCGGAAGCGCAAAGACAAGGGTACCAAACGTATGTTCTTTTATTTTGCTGCAGAATAGTAACTGTTGGTCTAAAAGATATTCATGATCAGATACATAATTTACAGTGTATATCTTTACATTAGATTTGACCTTTTGCTCACTTGATTCTGCAGCCGCCACCGCCTCCCCCACCACGCAGGGCATCCCAGTCGCCGAGCAAGCCAAGCCCAAATAAATTGTCTGTTGGTGGTAGAAAGCCAAAGTAAGCAATTGATCATGAGCATCAGAAAACATTTGCCTTACCAAAACCCTTAATCATCTCTCATTATAACTTCCAACATCTGCCTATGGCGTATGACATACATGAATCTTTGTCCATGCAGGGCCTCTACTCCACACTGGCACTAACCCAGCCCCAAGTCTCCATCTCTAGGGTTCTGCAGAACAAGCTAGCTTTGAACCTGCGAAGGAATCGGATGCAACTCTGCGCGGCCGAAGCATCATCCGTGCTATTCCCCGTGGCCACGGTTGATGCTGGCGTGTGTTGCTACCACCACCACCACTTTTGTCACCTGTTAACCGTAGTAGCGTATGTACCTACGTGTATCATATCCACTAATGCCGCCGTAGCTCTGCTGCCTTAAGAATTACCCCTACCTAGAACGTTGTAAATACCTGAAATAAATTTGAGCTTTAGCTGAAGAACACTGACCCCCGTAAAGCTCGGGAAGTTTAGGGGAGTGCTTCTCCACCTTGCTGACGATGTTCCTGTTTGATTCATCATAGATGTAATTGTTCGTGTATCGTGTTTTCTTGTCTGCGTTTGGAGCTGGTTGCAAGTCCTGTTCGGTTCCATCGAAGGACGGCCGACGGTCTGGATCTAATCATGTGCATAAACTGATGTATTCCCTCCAATCCAAATTAGTTGACGTGTACCAAATCGAAAGCCTTACTACACAGGATGCATGGATTCTATACTAATCTTCCGAGAGAGGCACGTCACGGGCGACCTAACCCTAGCTGCCACTAGGGTGTGTCGACGAGCAAAGTCCAGGTGGTTTCAGGGAGGTTGCTGCACGTGGGGTGCTCGGTACTCGGTATGGAGAAGCTGCTGGGCAGCAGCGGGACGGCGACAGTGATACTCGGTATGGAGAAGCTGCTGGGCAGCAGCGGGACGGCGACAGTGATGAGTGGTTGGACTGGTGAAGCCGAACGATGGTGGTCGCAGGGTTGCCAATTTTTTAACACAGTACAGAGACAAGCGCTCATATACACGTGCATACACTCATCCCTATAAACACACACGCACACTCTATCCCTATGAGCACCTCCGAAAGACTGAGTCGGTATATCATATAAATCCAGGAATAAATGCGAGCCCCAGGATTTGAACCCTGGTGGGCCGGGGATACCACAATCCCTCTAACCATCCAACCACAGGTTGGTTCTCCTTTCCCCATTCTGTTGATGTGTTTATCATTGGGGGAGTACGTGTGGAGCTGAGCCTCGAACGGGTCTTTTAGTATCAGGTCGATTTTAGGTTTCTAATGGATTCGTACAGGTTTGGCCGAATTTCTTGGTCTTCGGAGTTTCTACAAGCCCCTTTATTGGTGTTTTCTTCACTCGGGCGGCAATTTGCTTCACAGATCACAGTCGCCTGCGTCTATGGTCTACATCGACGACTTTCTAGCCGTTGTTTTCTACAAACTCCTGGGCTTAAAAAAGTTTGCACTGCCAAGGTGGAGACCCATAAGCTGCATCGAGCTATGTTCACAACGCACTGCCACTGGATGCAGCAGATAAGAGATTTTTACACATTCATGGATTTGAATATAATTTTATTTTTCTATATGAGTGTGTTTGTAAGGACCTATAATACTTAAAATATGGAAAACGCTTGCTTTAGACCGGCTGAAAACAGCGTCGCGTAAACCTAGTCCTCTGCGCGACACGTGTCCCCTGCCCACGCGAGTCCACCGCTTCCCCCGCGAGCCTTATCTCTTTTCACGCGGCTGCTCGTCCACTCGTTCTTCCTCTCGTCCTTTTCCCTCTCCTCGTCTCCTCGTCCGTAGCATCCGAGAGGGAGAGCTCGATCCCCTTCGCCATGGCCCCTCCCGTCCAATTCCCGTCCGCCATGGCCTGCTCCCAAGCTCCACCTGCTGCTCCTCAAGATGCACACCACGGCGCCGTGACGCGGTAACGCGGCCCTCGTCGTTGACTCGGATGCTGCAGGTGTTTGCGGCCCGACGACTCGACGGTGCTGCCGTCGTTGAAACGCGACTCTCGTCAACGACGGTGCTGCAATGCAGCACGCATGGGCTGCTCGCTGCCGGTATTGCAGTGCAAGACGAAGGCCGGAGTGCAGTCGAACGCCGCTCGGCGCCGGCGATGCAGTGCAGCTCGCGGAGCTGCACTGAAGCGCCGCTCGCCGCCGACGGAGTTGCAATGGACTGCCGCTCGGCGCCGGTGATGCAGTGCAGCTCGTGGAGCTGCACTGAAGCGCCGCTCGCCGCCGACGGAGTTGCAATGGAGTGCCGCTCGCCGCCGGTGATCGAGTGTGGCACGCGGAGCTGCACTGAAGCGCCGCTCGCCGCCGACGGAGTTGCAATGGAGTGCCGCTCGCCGTCGGTGATGCAGTGCCGCACGCGGAGCTGCACTGACGCGCTGATCGCCGCCGACGGAGTTGCAATGGAGTGCCGCTCGCCGCCGGTGATGCAGTGCAGCACGCGGAGCTGCACTGACGCGCCGCTCGCCGCCGATTTGCGGCCACAGGTGGGGATCTATTCGCGTGTGGGGGCGTCTTGTTTCATTGCAATGCAGTGACCGCTACGGGCCGACGGGCTTTGTGAGGGGGAAGCGTGCACGTGCAGATCAGACGGCCGTGGTGCTTTACATCGGACGGCCGCGAAGGCGACTTACGAATCGCTTAGCATCGCCCGACCTACGCCTAGCATCGCCCTTAAAATATGGCCTCGCCCCTTTCGCACTTTCTTTGGCAAGGATTTCTCCCCTGATTTCCATTTCTAATTTGCCACACTCGTAAAATCAGATCCATACCTAATTTCAACCAGGACCGTCCATACACCTACGCCCTGCCCACGAAAGGACACGATTCCCCTTTCCCCCCATCCGACGACACGAGTGGGGAGCGCTTTGACCCCGAAGCAGAGTTGATAGACCCGTTGCACCATAGAAACACAGAAGAAAGACCCGGTCCACGGAAAGCCCTAGTTTAGTTGGTGGGCGCCCTGCACCGAGCGGAGCGTCTGGTGTCCACGCTCACCGTCCACGCGCCGCCCACCCCCTTCCCTTTCTTTCTCTCCAAGACACGGAAACCTTCTGGAACCTCCCATTTTCCCGAAACACCCCCGCCCACGTGACAGCGCTCGCGAAGCCCCAGGGGCAGTCTCGTACTTCCACGCCCCGCCGCGCCGCTAGACCGGTCTATACAACACATTCCCCACGAAGTCGCCCGCAGCCAGAAAGGCGAGCAAAAGTTTCACTTGGCCTCCCCAACCTCGTGTCCTCCGGCGAGTCTCTGCGGCGGCGGCGATGGCTTCCTTCTCCGAGGCTCCCCCCGGCAACCCCGACGCCGGCGCCAAGATCTTCAAGACCAAGTGCGCGCAGTGCCACACCGTCGACGCGGGCGCCGGCCACAAGCAAGGTATGGCGCCGCCCCCGCCGATCTCCCCCCAACGCCTCGGCGTGTCTTATCTGTCCTCGCCTGTCCCGCGCCGTGCCGGGTCGGGGAGATCCGAATGGCTCCGTCGATTTGCTTGCGTAGAGCGGTGGTTGAGATCAGATCGGATGCTGCGCGGGTAGATCTGTGTGCGCCCTTCGTGCTGTCGGAAGTAGCGCTTAGATCTGTTGCGCTTGGTGATGGGGCGGTCGATTGAGCAGTGGATTTGTTGCCCTGCTTATGCTTAGCAGTCGATGGCGTGATGTTTCTTCCCGACTTCTGGTGCTTGCTCTACTGTAAATCTACATGTGCCTAGAGCCTACCTGCTGCTCAAATCGTGATCTATTGCAGTAGGGCGGCATGCCTCCGCGATTGTTTGTTGCTTTGAATTGCGCAGTCACCTGCTTAGTGCGATTAGGCTGCTGCTGCCGTGCTCTCTCTGATCGAGATTAGTTTGCTGATGTTGTTGGCCGTGCTTGTGACTATTTCATCGCGGTCATCTGATATATGATGTTAGGGACCTGCTTATTTTGTGATGCAAGCTGATTGACTGAAATGGGCTAGTTTTGTTCCATTTCTGGTTATTTCCATGATATGTTATGTAGCGCAGTGTCTCCTGTAAATGACTTTAGGATACAACCTCCATGATATCCCATCTTACTATGTATACATGAGCATATGATAGAAGGTTTTGTTGTTGATATTAAGCATTTTGTTTGTCCTTGCAGGTCCAAACTTGCATGGTCTGTTTGGGAGGCAGTCGGGTACCACCGCTGGTTACTCCTACTCTGCGGCAAACAAGAACAAGGCTGTGGAGTGGGAGGAGAACACTCTGTATGACTACTTGCTTAATCCTAAGAAGGTATGCTTATTTATCACTTACATTACTTCGGAAGTTCCATTTACTTGTGGTTGTGTTGTACTCTAGAATGCCTGTGATAGCAACTTCTGTTCTCCACTCTATGATATCATATTTTGGGTTCACTCCTTTGTGGGGATGACAATATGAAGTATTCTCAAATTGTGTTGTACTTGCTTACAAAACTGTATAGAAGCTTGTCTGCGTCACTAGTGTATAATCTAGGGACCTATGTTGCCTAATTTGTTATTAGACCTGTAGAGAAGCCTATGGAGATATGCCAAACAGCACCTAGGTTTCTGATTAGACTGTGTTAAAATTTTGGTTACTTGCATATTCCACTATCCAAAGTCCAGACATCACCTCTTACTGTAGTTATGTCCAAGCATTCCAAAACAAATCTGAAGCTAGTCCTGCTGTAGTATCTGATTTCCTTCTGTCCATGTCCCAATGGTTAGCTATGTTCTTCTCTAGATTATAATTTGTATTATGTATATGGACAATTTTGTTTTTTGGCAACTGTAATCTTGTTTACATAATCCTTGATTGACTCATATTCTGGATGTTGTGCTGATAAATGGTTTTGCCTTGACGTATTTAGCATCAGCTTGTATGCCTGCATTCAGTTCTTTGCATGCCCTTCACATTTCTCTTCTCTTGAAAGGTATCTTGTTAACACAAACCTTGTTATTCCCATGCAGTACATCCCTGGAACCAAGATGGTCTTCCCTGGGCTGAAGAAGCCACAGGACCGTGCTGATCTCATTGCGTACCTGAAGAAAGCCACCTCCTCTTGAAAGGGCATGATGATGCTGTGATCTTGTCATGGCGAGTGAATTCATTTTGCAGTAAAATAAGAAGATTAGACATTAATAGTCACTTGTTTGATGGGGTGTGATCCACGAGACAATTATCTTGCGAATTTCGTTTTCATGATATGGGTTTCATATCACTAGGTTTAGTTGGAAATCTTCGTCAATCTTTTGATTCAGTTGCTGGAAAACCCCAGTACGCATGTTTTGACCACCAGGTGGCGGTGGGACTAGAATGCACACCCATGTTGATGAACATGAGATCTTTAAAATTGATATAAAGCTTTCTGCCTGTGTTATGGAGTCGTCAAATCTGACTTCATTCTGCCATGTTGCTTGTCCTATGTGTTTCCATCTATATGTCCTTTGCTATTTAGACTTACATTCATATATAAGTAGTAACCTGTGGGCGTTTTCGTATCTGTACTCTTGAAAATTTTCAAGTATAAATCTGAGAAGAGAAGTAACCAGTGCTCTCACAGTACAAACTATACTCTTGAAATTTTTAGAGTATAAACCTGAGATGATAAGTCTGAAAACCTAAATGTTACTACCTCTCTTTCCTAGTCTTCTCTGCTAGAATCTAAATTTAATTACATCTAAGTGGTTAAAAAATAAAAAATGAACTAAAAACAAGAACATCATTTCATGAACTTCCATGACAAAATGCTAGTTGCCTTGTAACTTGAATAGGCAGCTAGCAGATTTGTTGGTGATTTAACACGGGCTGCTAGCAGATTTGTTAGGGATAGCAAGTTAACACGGATAGCTACGTCAACGTTTATATATAGGAATTTTAGAGTAAACTCTTTTCAAAAAGGGTCATCTAAGCGGATGTCCACTTTGTTTATGGTTTTTTTTGTCCTAGTTTTTCCCCTTGTTGTTGCATTATATATCTGTGGGAGCTTAGATGTGACATCCTTAAAAAATATCTAAGATGTGAATTAGACAAACTGTTTCAAAAATTTAGATGGGCCAAGTCGGGTTGATAGGGTCCACCATAAGCGAGACCTAACAAGTGCTATGTTTGCTCTAGGCAAAGACTAACGAAACATATGATGGAATATTTAGATTCTATTTTGAAAACAATATTCTTTGACTTGTCATTATAAATAAGAGTGAATTCTAACATACCTCTTTGACATTTTTGATACAGATCATCCTATTTAACAGTTTTCTGTCCGGATTACCACATTTAACGCGAGTCTTCTCTATTTTCATCTTTATTTAGCAAAGGATTTCGCTACAAATTGAGCGTCAGTTTTTTGAGCATGGCAAATTGAATGCCCGAGATGGCAAATTATGTTTTCACGAGGATGACAATTTTCTTTAGCAAGCATGGTTAAAATAACGTTGGATTTGCCATGCCCGGCCAAATGAAAGAGTCGTCCTCGCGAAAACATATGCCATAAAAAAACGTTCAAATTTCCATGCCTAAAAAACCCATGTCAGATTTTTAGCATTATTGTTTAGCAAAAAGTTTGCCAGTATTTACTCCATTTAGTGATCTATCATATGGGTCTCGTCCGTCGGGTGCAGGTGGCATGCCACTTTGCATTTCTTTTTCTTCGTGGCACAATAAGACTTCCTGGCACAATCCTCAGTATTAAAAAAAATGACCTGAAAACCAAAACGTTACCTCTCTTTCCTAGTCTTCACAGCTAGAATCTAAATTTAATTACATCCAAGTGGTTAAAAAACATCGAAAATGAATGAAAAACAAAAACATGATTTCATGAACTTCCATGACAAAATGCTAGTTGCCTTGTAACTCGAATGGGCTGCTAGCAGATTTGTTGGTGATGGCAAGTTAACATGAGCTACTAGCAGATTTGTTGGGGATAGCAAGTTAACACGGATAGGCTTGCCTTTTACTTGCCCTGGCACATTTTGATGGAAACGTTATATATAGTGAAATTTTAGAGGATATATGTAGTGGAATTTTAGAGGGAAATTAATGTTTTCAAAAATTTAGATGGGCCAAGTCGGGTTGATAGGGTCCACTATAAGCGGAACCTAACCAGTGCTACGTTTGCTCTTTTGCTCTAGGCAAAGACTAACTAAATATATGAATGATAGAATATTTAGATTCTATTTTGAAAACAATATTCTTTGACTTGTCATTATAAATAAGTATGAATTCCAACTTTTACCTCTTTGTCATTTTTTATACAGATTATGCTATTTAACAGTTTTTCGTCCGGATTCCCACATTTAGGGCGAGTCTTTTATGTTTTCATCTTCATTTAGCAAAGGATTTCACTACAAATTGAATGTCGGTTTTTTGAGCATGGCAAATTGAATGACCGAAATGGTAAATTATGTTTTCACGAGGACGACAATTTCCTTTAGTAAGCATGGCAAATCCTTAGACAATTTCCTTTAGCAAGCATGGCTAAAAAAAGTTCGATTTGCCATGCCCGGCTAAAGGACCGTCCTCGCGAAAACATAACTTTCCATTAAAAAAAGTTTGATTTGCCATGCCTAAAAAACCGACGTCAGATTTTTAGCATTTTTGTTTACCAAAAAGGTTGCCAGTATTTACTCCATTTAGTGATCTATCATATGGGTCTCAGTCCGTCGGGTGCTTGTGGCGTGCCACTTTGCACTTTTTTCTTCTAGAGTTTATTTCTCAATGGGAAGAATGACTTAGCCATGCATGATTTTTTTTTTCACGATTGCTAGGTGTACATATGCACCTCCTCCACATCGCACGACTACCTGTTAATTGGTTTCACCTTAATTTCCTTTCTCATATTTGCTTTCACAATTACCTGTTCATTGCTTTCACCTTATTCTTCTTCCCCATATTTGCTTTCACGTACTGTATTGTACTGGATTTAGGTCCACGATGCTTTTTTCAGCAAAAGATTTGCTGGAGGAACTTTGGGCAACCTAAAAGCTTCAAAATGGGTAAAAGCGGCAAACCTTTCGCTGAATGGAATAATCCGGATGAAAAGCCGTGAAATGGGGGTAGTTAGTGTAAAAAATATATTCTAAAAGTAGGAGAGAACACTGAATTTACACTTATAAAAAGAAATAGTCTATATGTTTATAACATAATTTTTTTTGTAATAATATGTGTACATACAAAAAACTATTGTCAAAGGTACATATTAGAGACCACATGAATGTTGAAGACAACATCTGAAATATATTTCAGGACAAAATGAGCAGAAGAGTACACCCACATTACACACCTTTTTTCCACCATAAAAGCAAGACAATATTTGCTTCGTTAAGAAATACTATGTGATACGTTCAATAGAAAGCGTGTGAGGTCAAATTTATCTATCTTCGATAAATTATAAATACAAATATTTATATCAGTTTAGCTAGGTTTTCATGAAAATAAATAATCAAAACAGAACACGATGACTTTACTTAGGACCAAGGAAGTCATCTTCCTGGCCAGGAATAAGATAAATGCGGGCGACGAAAAATCAAAAGTTGAAATGGTTGGCGCTACTATAGGCAGATGTGCAGTGGAGTATGAAGCACCGAGATCAGTCGCCGAGTGTCCCACCGCCGGGCACTCTCAAGCCTCAAGGTGAATTTTGATGAGGCTAGTGGTACTCGAGGGCGGGAGCTGCAGCCGGCAGAATCTGCTTTGCACAAGATGCACTTCATCCTGAAGCTCTGGCTTGCACTTACGCCGGCTGCGGACTGGGGGATGTCGAACATGATTGTTGAATCTGATTCCCAGGTGCGGTGGACGGCTGGAGGCGCTGCCGTCGTGCATCCACGCCACGTACCGTGTCGACGCCAGTCTCGCCTAGTGCGCTTCGCACGGTGGTACGTCTCTACGCTTTCAGCGAAGTTCTATTTACATCAAAAGCATGTGTCTAAATGAAGCTAAATTTGATCATTGACACAGCCGTGGTCGTGCCGGAGTGGTTATCGGGCATGACTAGAAATCATGTGGGCTTTGCCCGCGCAGGTTCAAATCCTGCCGACCACGCTTGACTTTTTTTTTGTGATTTTCAATATGTGAGTTGCTCAACAATACTTGGAAAGCTTTAAACAATTACTCCTTCCGTCCGAAAATACTTGTCATCAAAATGAATAAAAGGGGATGTACCTAGATGTATATTGCCCGGGCAGGTTCGAATCCTGCCGACCACGCTCGACTTTTTTTTTGTGATTTTCAATATGTGAGTTGCTCAACAATACTTGGAAAGCTTTAAACAAGTACTCCTTCCGTCCGAAAATACTTGTCATCAAAATGAATAAAAGGGGATGTATCTAGATGTATGTTGCCCGAGCAGGTTCGAATCCTGCCAACCACGCTTGGCTTTTTTTAGTGATTTTCAATATGCGAGTTGCTCAACAATACTTGGAAAGCTTTAAACAAGTACTTCCTCCGTCCGGAAATACTTGTCATCAAAATGAATAAAAGAGGATGTATTTAGACGTATATTGCCCGCGCAGATTCGAATCCTGCCGACGACGCTTGGCTTTTTTTAGTGATTTTCAATATATGAGTTGCTCAACAATACTTGGAAAGCTTTAAACAAGTACTCCCTCCGTCCGGAAATATTTGTCATCAAAATGAATAAAAGGGGATGTATCTAGACATATATTAGCCGTAGATACATCTCTTTTTATCCATTTTGATGACAAGTATTTTCAGACGGAGGGAGTAAGTCTTTTCCCGTGGTGGCCTTTTTTTTGTGAGTTTCCATATGTGACATGTTACTCAACAATACTTGTGAAGTTTTAAAAAGGTAAGCACCTACTTTGGGTACGACCCTTTTTTAGTGATCTCCGATATGTGACAACTTGCTCAACAATACCTTGAAGTTTTTTTTACAAACATCTTTCATTTGTTTCATTGTGTCATGTTTTATTGTTTCATGTTTGTAATTTGCCCTTTTTTTAACAATGTAACTTACACATACTGGATGGAGAAGCGTTTCGTGTTCAAGGAACTGCCTGTATTGACTATGCGTGAGATAATCACCCTCCCCCCACCCCCATTCCTCAAAAAAAAAGCGGCAAGAGGTAAGTAGAGAAACACGAAGATTACGTTGCCAACTGTTTTTCTGTTGTCGCTAGTAAAGAGGTTGTATAGCATGAGATGGCAGACATGGAAGCTTACTAGTATTCCATGTGTCTCATGTTATTGCTTGCACTAAGACACGAGAGGATATCTCATGAGAGCAAAGGTACCCAAATCATGTAGAGTTGACACTTTTCTGAAGGCTTATTAGTGAGAATATTATGCCCATTAGAATCAAAAGGGGATGGCCCAAGATGAATGGAGTCCAGATTATGCCTCCTCTATATAACAAGGAATCAAGGAAAAAAAGGAGAAACCAACCAGACGAACTTGAGGGAGGGAACTGAGCAAACATGGCGTCAAATTGCATGGTGGCGGCTAGGGGTCACCTAATTATGCCAAAGGGAATTGCCTTTATCCGAAGCCATAAGTGAGAAGGTTGAAGGCACTCATGGAGAATATCAGCAAACCAATGAGCATTCGAGGTACTGACGGAGCGGAAAGTCGTCAGTACCCTCGATAGGGTGCCGAACGTGGCCGAAAGTACCATAATGTAGCCCGCACGCACAATTTACCTAGGTTTGGGCCTCCGATGAGAAGTATCACCCTACGTTATGCTTGTTGTTATTCATGGTGGGTATGCTTCGTGTGAGGGATTACAATGGAGACTACGAGAGGCTGTCGAGAGTTTAATCAATGGGAGAATAGATGAGGTTGAGAGCCCAATAGTCCTCAACTTATATACACCGGGGGGGGGGGGGGTAGGGTTTTACAAAGGGCAGATCCAATCTTGCCCACTGTCAGGATGGCTTGGGGGCCAAGATGGTCTCGTGGACGCCCGTCTACTCTTCGAGCTTCCTTTCTATGTCGATGTCTTGGCAGGCCTCTTGGGCCCCTAGTAGGCCTTCCGTCGGGCTCCCTTGAGATGAGTCACCCCCGGTGTAGGGCACCGCCAATAGCCCCCGAGCCTCTATGGAGTTGGAGTTTCTTCGGTCTTCGAGAACTCGGGTGGGCTCCTCATCTTGCTGATAGTTGCCATAGGGCTTAGCTTGGTTGAACCGCAGGAGGCTTGCCTGATTAGGAGGTTTTGTTCTGGGAGTCTTGTGGTTCCCCTCGGCTCTCCTTCCCTGGGCTCACGACATTTTTCCTTGGTTCATGGCGAGATGGCTCCTAGGTTCACGACCTCTCGCGTATGTTGGCCCCAAGGTCATGGTGATGCCTGAAGGAGGCCGACACTGCTTGGACCGGCGAAAAAGGCCTGGACCATGGTCGCGGCCCAGTGGTGAACAGCGTCACCTGGCTCCACTGTCTTCCTTCCATGCGCCGCCGTTGGCTTCGGCACGATCTTTGGGAGCCACGCTGCCATTTCAGATCCTCTTGGCCCTTTGTAAATCGGGATGAGGCATGCGCTAACTATGCATCTTCCCCTCCCCCAATTCTCCCAAAGTTTTGTTAGCTGCCGTCGTAGGAGAGAAGACCCACCATGAAGCCCAGGCCGAGCAAAATTTATGTGGCCGCCATTTGTGAAGATGTCCCAGAGCAGAGTTTTGCCCTGTTGTAGCCTCCCTAGGCCGAGGCGGCCAATTTGCCCGCGGGGACTGGCCATTGGAAGCCCTCTGCGATTACCCTTGAGCACCTGGAAGGCCTGACTGCCACTGATGGCTGCCTAAGCATGATAAGCCTCATTAGATTGCCAAGCGACAAGTCTACAAGGTTCTAGATCCCCTTCCATGGAACTTGGTGGTGCATAATTCCTTCATTGTGTGCGGCATGCGCATGTCCCTGAATAATTTTACCCGCGGGATCCTTACCTACTACGGGCTGCAGATTCACTACCTGACCCCGAACAGGTGATGAGTCCAATTTATGTGATGTTTTACTAAGTATTTTGTGCCTACGTATTAGGCTTTGTGGAATTTTACCGCGTTCGTGCACTTCTTTTTGTTGATAATCACTCAGGTAGCGTCTTTTGGATCAATTATCATTTAATGGAGAAAATCCTCAGAAATGGTGGTGGAATCACGTATTTAGGTGATGATCACTTTCCATAAAAGAATGAAGCAAGAAGGCCAAAGGAATGGGCATCATCGCGCTTTCAGCACGAAAGACGGTGTTCCATACGACCGCAAGCGCCTGTATGAGCGGTCGTATGGCACGCCGCCGCTGGATCAAGTATTTTGAGCACGTCGAATCGGGTTGTGAATCAGATGCCAGAGACACTAGAAACTCATCTAGAAGACAAAACCCTAGCCTCTGAAGTTAATCCGAAGGAAGGATTGGCAAGGAGAAGGAGGGGATCCTTCTCACCGCAGAAGAGGACAACATCATCACCATCGTATCATCATCCACTACATCATCATCATAATTATCCACATCCTTATCATATGCAACATCAAGAACCCTAGTGGATCCTTCGGTGTATCATTTGAATCTCTCATCCATGTATTCCATTACTGTTGCCATGATATTTGTTGCCCTCATGTGTGAGTAGACCCCAAGTTCTCAGGGATATAGATGAACCTTGGTATGTGTAGGATCTGAGATTATTGTGGATATGAGTTCCTTTGTTGAATGCTTAGTTTAATAACTTTGTGAATGTTGTGAAGGGGCCCCACTCAGAATTTGTGCCTTATGGCCACGAAGTATATCACTGTCGTTGTAAAGTTTTAGGACGCGGGGGTAATTCGAGGTGATAGTAAAAGCGTGCCGCTCCTAGCCTTTGCAATTGGCCGGGGAATTACAGAGAACCCTTAGAGAGGCTGCGTCCATGAGGAAACCCTTAATTGTCATGAGTTGTAACCCTCTGGGGGAGATTATGATGGTGGCGTGCGTGGCACGAAGTCTACCACGAGTAGAACGTGTACTGTACCCGGCTCTACAACATAATCGCCAATAGAGGCTCAAGTATCCGGTATATAGTATGCTTATGCATATGTGCGTTAGAAACATACCAATGGGGACTCTGGACTCCCTAAGAGCGCCCTGTCGGTGTACTAAGACATGGGTGCCTTTGTACCCTGACTTGTGCACTGGCAGTAGTAGCCTTCCCGCGGCAGGACTTGTCGAAGGACAGCTCTAAACAAGAGTCAAGACTTGGTTTACAAAACCATGAAGAAGACCTCAAGGAAAGTCATCGAGCAGTACTAGGTTGGTACTGAAAATCAAGGCCTTGGTTGCCGGCAAGCTACTTGGCGGCAAATGAAGACCCGACAAGCTCTGTGTCGCCAAGCTCCCACTACCTTGCCATCGCTCCACCTCAGCGACCAGCGCGTCGCTTGTCAAGTAGGTGTCGAGCGGGCATGTAGTTAGGTGAAGCTTGTCTGGTAACGTGTCAGCTCACCACCAAAGGGACAACTTTATTGCCACCCGTCCAAGGAGCGTGGTAAGGAAATAGAAGCACTACAAAAAAATACACTTCCATGATGATACGTGTTTGTCACAGTAGGTCGCGTTTTCTGTCATGCATGTACATCCATGACAAATTTATGACAGAATCAAGATAGTCATACCTGTGCTGTCGTAGAAGTGTTCCATGACATTGCAAAAATTATCATCACGGAAGTGTCCACTTCCATGACGATAAATCGCGCGTCACAGAAGTGCTTTCGTCAAGGGTGACCGACACGTGGCATCCACCGTAACGGAACGCCGTTAAGCTATCGGGTCGGATTTTGGATCCGATAACCCGTTAACAGCCACGACCAATGCCGATTTTCCACGTGTAAAGTTCTCATTGGCTGACGGATCCACGCGTCAGCTCCGCGTTGGCACAGGTGTCACTCATCCAACGGTCGAGATGGGCCTATGATATGTTGACACGTGGACCGGCCCAAAAGTGGCCCATAAAGTTTAAATGGGCCGGCCCAACCGAAGGCCCATAAGATTTAGCGGACCATAATGGGCCGGCCCAGCTAAAGGCCCACAAAATTTAGCGGACCATAATGGGCCGGCCTAGCTAAAGGCCCACACGATTTTGCAGACCATAATGGGCCGGCCCAGCTAAAGGCCCATAAGATTTTGCGGACCACAATGGGCCGGCCCAGCTAAAGGCCCACAAGATTTTGCAGACCATAATGGGCCGGCTAGCTAAAGGCCCAACATTCTCTGTCAAATCGGCCGTCAACGGCCTGTCCTAAACTTGTCATCAACGCGGCCCATGGTCACTTCTGGCCCGTTAACAGTCCGCTAAGTAATTGGGCCGAATTACGGCCCGGTGTATTTCTGGCCTGTTAAAGGTCCGGCTTCATTTGGGCCCATTTACAGGCCATCAAAACTTTCGGCCCATAAACGGCCGTGAAGGATTTGGGTCATATTCGGCCATGTCTGACATTCGGCCTATTAGAGGCCCACTATAGCTTTGGGCCACTTTCGGCCTGTTGTCATTTTCGGCCTGTTAACGCCGGACGTAAACCATGGGCCATATGTGGCCCAACGTCATATCGGGCCCATTAACGGCCCATATAAAAATGACGATAATCTAGCCCGACCGAAGTTCTAGCCTGTTAAAGACCCGTGTATTAGGTCGGCGCATTTACGACCCGTCCGAATTTCGGCCTGTCAAAGATCCGCATCGTAAATGGGCCACCATTTTGGCCTGCTAAGTCCAGTGGGTTATTTGGCACAATCAGGGCCCAATCTCACTTTCGGTCTATTAAAGGCCCATGTTTTTATGGGCTCGAGATATTTACACCTGTAAACGGCCTATTTTTACTGAGGGCCCAAATTATGTTTAGGCCTGTTAAAGGCCCACTATGGGCACAGGCCTACCTGAAAAATATGAAAGCTTATGCTGATTTAGCCCCAGATATTTTTAGTGGGCTACATGCCAATTTCGGCCCGCAATCGTTTTTAGCCCAATTGGAATGGGCCCGACGAATGTTGGCATGTTGGGCTCCTACGAAGCTTTCGCCCGAATACATTACTAAGATAAACCTACACTATACAAAAATAGCGTCGTAATTACTGCAGCCTGAGGCAGCATCATAAATGTTGTATCACAACAAAATAAATTCCAACCATACAACAAAAGGCCTGTTGGCATAAAGTTTACAGACCTTCCAGATAAAAGCACCATCAGATGTATAGAAGCACAGATCATTTGACCTGAGTACTAATGTTTCAGGCTGTAGAATCTGATGGAGCAGCACGATCTCCACCTTTTTTCCGCTATTGCTCTTGAACAACGAAGCGAATGTCTGATAATCTGGTTTCAAAACCATTCATATCTTGACGACATTTCTCAACCACTATTCTTGTTTCCGAAACAACGTCCATTAGGGATTGGACTTGTGTCTGGAGCATAGATATATCACTCTGTCTAGCAGGAAGATTTTGTTCAGTAGGCGATTTGGACGAGTTTACCTTGACAACTAACCCAGAGTTACGCAGGAAGGTGCTTTTTGCACTGTTAGTGGAGAGATACTGACGCACTGCAGCAAGAGGTGGCATTGTGCCTGTAGTAGCCTCGTCACCTTCAGGTGGTTGTGGCTGTTCAATCATTTGTTCCATAGCTTCCTGAAAGTTTGAACTTGTAGATTAGTGTACCAGATAAGTTACTAATGAGACAAAAACAAACAAAGTAGGTTAAACGTTTATACATAACTTATTTTGGTGAACTACTGTAATACATTAGCATGTATTGTAGTGCCAACTACATAATAAAATCACTTTCGGAACATATGTCCATGTAGCATGCCTACTGTATTGTCTATTTCCTCACATTCGTTGACATCTAAGGATAAAGAGACATGGTTTAAAGTAGGATGAACATAGTATGGCATCATTCATATCATGGGCAAACAGATATAAAACAAACAGGCTATTTTATCATTGTGTGCGCACGTGAACATAACAACTAGATTACATATCAAGACCAAAAGAATATCCTTCATATCTTTTAAACCATGTAAGGTGAAATGATACGTTAAGACAACTGTGAAGAAAAGTGAATAGAGTAACTAACATTGGCTGCAAACCAAGTACTTAAATGAACACATCATAGTACCAATCAGTTCAAGGCAGGAGGAGTAAGGAATTACAATAGCGGCTTGAACTGGTGTGCTCATGCCCTTCATCTTGCTGGTGTGGCAATCCTTGAAGATTTGCACTGCATTCGGTTCAGGTTCTTTTTGGTCCGCACAGGCTTTCCTCTGTATTTGGAACAAGTCAATATAGATACGATAATATGGCACAAAAAAAGAAGGAAGTAGCAGCTATTTACAAGAGCCTCGCAGTGTGCAATATAGCTACGAGATCCTGTTATCTGTGGGAATTTCACTTTAGAACGGTTGGTTTTGTTCTTCAAACAGTTAGCCTAGAAAAAGATACACTTGTAAGGCACATACATAAATACAAGTTCAATATGTGGTCTGATCAAATACATATAGCCTACCTGATACTTTGGATCAGACCAGTGTTTAACGAGGGCTGTCCAGTCTTCATCTGTAATATATTCCACTGGAGATGTTTGGGCGATTTCATTGTTAGCCTTGCCTTCAAAGTGAGATTTTCTAAGGTGGTACCGATACTGTCGCAGAGTAGACTGAAAAACATGAGTGCATGCTTGTTTAGTTGCATCATCTTTCGGATCCAACTTGAACCTCATCTGTTGAAAAAAGAATGTGAGTCTTATTAGGAGGAAGCTAGAAAGTATGGGACAGAGCAAGACAATATTACTAATTGCGATGAATAACATTACTTACGGATAAATGGTCAAGGAAGGTGTTAAATTGGGTATTGTCTTTCTCATTCCTGTACTGGATCCACGTTGGGAGGATACGTGCATGACACCTAACGGCAACGGCTGCCTCTGATACTAACTTGGCTGACTCTGTAGCATCACGTGGCCTTTTTAAACCTGCCTCAAAATGGATCTCCATTCTTCCTCCTTTAGATTTTGTTAATCTGTCAAGCATTATCCCTGATGTCTGTTTCCGCTTGCGCCGTGGTGCTAGTTCAACAACGAATATGGAAAGTGTTAGTGTACATCAAACTGTGAGAGTACATATAAAGGAGCATGCAACTGCAACTTGACTTGGTCAGGTACCGTCTTGGTGTTGATGTTCATGAGGTTCATCTGATCTTGCCAAGTCCTATTGTGTCAGCAGTGCTTCGGAAGTAGTGTTAGGTGTGAAGGCAGCTTGGGAACTGGCCAGTTCCGGAGCAAACGAACGAGTAACTGGTTGAGATGCTGGTACAGTTGAAGCGGATGCTGCAGCTGGTGGAGCAGGTGATACTGTGTTTGTAGATTTAGCCGGTGGACTTGGACCTTCTACTACACTATAAGTACCAGCAGAATCTCGACGGCAGAACCTTTTTTGTTTCACCCGACGAGTAACAGCACTCCCTACTATATTATTTTCCTTGCTCTTTTTTGACTTTGCCATGTCAAGCTGTACCCACAACACAAAAGAATAAAATCACTCTTCAGAACTCATTGATGCATGATACAGACAAGCAATACTTTGATGTAAGACAACCGTATGAGGATGGAATATGTAAGAAAAACAGGACGGCATGACATATTCACAGCTACGATGTGCAAACTAAGCAGAAGGATTTTTAAGAAAATAGAAGTAATGCAAGCTAGACACCATATGAAAGATGCAACCAATATTACTCTGCCAAGTTAAAAGTGTCTTGTCATAAGTGGCAATTCGAAAAATTAGAAGCAGTACAACATAGAAATCAATGCAAGATGCAACCACTATCAAACTGCCATGTTAAAAGTGTCCAATCATGAGTGACTGATGCGGGATACACAATAACAGTACTTTGATGTAAGAACATGGTATGATAGATAGATGCAGTGTATTCTAGACACAGAAAGCCATGTCATATGCACATGTATAACGTATGAACTCAGCACGTGCAACTTAATCAAAATAGAAGAAATACAGGCTAGACAACATATGCAACATGAAACCAATTATCACACTGTCAACTTAGAGCAAGCACCTGCGATGGTGGAGTATGGGAGATGAACTCATCATGTAGACTTGGGACTTCAACTTCATTAGCAGTAGCAGTGGCAAATCTAGAGAGTCTCTGTTTGCGTCGGTCCGGAGGACCACCAACATCCCCTAACTTACTCTTTTCCTTCCTATTTTTTGATATTGCCTTATGAAGTCAAAACCACAAGAAGATGAATAAAATTAGCTCTGCATAACTGGTTGATGCATGATACAGACGAACACTACTTTGATGTAAGGCAAGCGCAGGATAGGAGGATGGAATATATACAAAAAAGACAACGTTTCATATTCACACGTACGATAGGAGGATGGAATATGTATGAAAAAACAGTAAGCGGAAGGCATTTCAACAAAATTAGAAGAAATGAAAGCTAGGCACCATATGAACATGCAACCAATATCACTTTATCAGGTAAAAAGTGTCTCGTCGTAAGTGCCATTTCAAGAAATTAGAAGCAGTACAAGCTAGAAGACAATGCAAGATGAAACCTACATCACAGTCCCAAGTTAAATGTGTCTTATGGGTAAGTGATCGTTGCAGGTATAAGTTGTAAGCTACGCAGATGCAATTCAACATAATCAGAAGCAATACAAACTAGACATCATACGGAAAACGCAACCACGTATAACAGTTCCAAGTAAGAGCAAGCACCTGTGATGATGGAGTAGGGGAGATGTGCTCATCATGTGCACGTATGTTCTAGAAACAGGAACACGTGTCATATTCACAGGCATTATGTGTAAAGTAAGCAGATGCAATTCAAGTTAGAAGCAATACAAGCTAGACATCATACGCAACATGCAACCACATATAATAGTGTCAAGTTAGAGAAAGCACCTGTGATGGTGGAGTAGGGGAGATGTGCTCATCATCTACACAGCTACGTTGACTGTCCAGCCTTGTGTTGTCTTGCGAATCTTGTTGGGAGGATGGCGGAGTAGAATCTGTAGAGACCCCCTGTTTGAGTTGCTCCGAAGGACCACCATCATCCACTGCCGGACTAATTTCCTTCAGCTGTAATGATTTTGCATTGTGAAGTCAAACCGATAAGAAAAAGGAATAAAATTCGCTCTTCAGAACTCATTCATGCATGATACTGACGAACGCTACTCGCATGAAAGGCAAAAACATGATGCAAGGATGGAATATGTATGAAAAACATGATGGTGTGACATATTCACACCTATGATGTGGTAACTAAGCAGAAGGCATTTCAACAAATTAGAAGCACTGCAAGCTAGACACCACATGAAAGATGCAACCAATATCACTCTGCCAAGTTCAAACTATATGGCGTTTCAACAAATTAGAAGCAGTACATGCTAGAAATCATATGCAAGACACAACCAATATCACAGTGGCGACTTAAAGGTGCCTTATCATAAGTGACTGATGCGGGATATGCAAGAATAGTAGTCTGATGTAGAAACAGGAACACATGTCATATTCACAGGCATTATGTGTAAAGTAAGCAGATGCAATTCAACAAAGTTAGAAGCAATACAAGCTAGACATCATACGCAACATGCAACCACATATAATAGTGCCAAGTTAGAGCAAGCACCTGTGATGGTGGAGTAGGGGAGATGTGCTCATCATCTACACAGCTACGTTGACTGTCTAGCCTTGCGTTGTCTTGCGAATCTTGTTGGGAGGATGGCGGAGTAGAATCTGTAGAGAACCTCCATTTCAGTTGCTCGGAAGGATCACCATCATCCAATGCCTTGCCAATTTCCTTCAGCTTTATTGATTTTGCATTGTGAGGTCATACCGACAAGAAAAAGGAATATCATTCGCTCTTCAGAACTCATTCATGCATGATACTGACGAACACTACTATGATGAAAGGCAAAGTCATGATACGAGGATGGAATATGTACAAAAAAATGGACGGCTTGACATATTCACACCTATGATGTGGTAACTAAGCAGAAGGCACTTCAACAAATTAGAAACACTGCAAGACACCATATGGAAGGTGCAATCAATATCACTCTGCCAAGTTAAAACTGTCTCGTCATAGGTGGCGTTCATCAAACTAGAAGCAATACATGCTAGAAATCATATTCAAGACGCAAACCAATATCACACTACCAACTTAAAGGTGTCCCATCATAAGTGACTGATGCAGGATACACAAGAAGAGTAGTTTCATGTAAGAACATGGTGTGATAGACAGATATAGTATGTACCAAAAACAAGAAAGCGTGTCATATTCACATGTATCATGTGTAAGCTAAGCAGATGCAGTTTACACTAATTAGGAGCAATACGAGCTAGACACCATATGCAACATGCAACCAGATATCACACTGCCAAGTTAGAGCAAGCACCTTGGATGGTGGAGTAGGGGAGCGGAGACTTGGACCTTGTAATGCACTATCAGTACAAGGAGAATCGGTACAGATGCTCCGTTTACGTTGCTGCAGAGGACCACCATCATCGCCTTCCTTACTCTTTTCCTTCCTCTTTCTTGATTTTGCCTTGTCAAGTCAAACCCACAAGAAAAAGGAATAAAATTTTCTCTTCAGAACTCATTGATGCATGATACTGACGAACACTACTTTCATGTAAGGCAGCCGCATGATAGGAGGATGGAATATGTATGAAAAACAGGACGGCGTGACATATTGACATGTATGATGTATAAAGTGTAAACTAAGCACAAGGTGCTTGAACTTGTTAGAATTGATGCAAGCTAGAAACCATATGAAAGATGAAACCAATATCACTCTGCCAAATTAAAAGGGTGCCCTAACAAATGTATTTGACCAAATTAGAAGCAATACATGGCAACAGGCTAGAAATAATATGTAATATGCAAGGAATAAAGGTGACTCATCGTAAGTGATTGATGCAGGATATAGAAGAGAGGTAGTTTCATGTAAGAACAAGGTTAACACATAGATGTAGTGTGTACCAAAAATAGGAAGGCATGTCATATTCACAGGTATAGTGTGTAAACTAAGCAGATGGAATTTACCCTAATTAGAAGCATTACAAGCTAGACACCGTATGCAACATGCAACCACATATCACACTGCGAAGTTAGAGCAAGCACCTGTGATGGTGGTGTAGGGGAAGTGCGGTCTTCAGGTACAGAGCTACGTTCAATATCTTCATTTAGGCTTGCTGTTTCTTGAGAATCATGTGGAGAGGATGAAATTGCATTCTTTATAAGAGTATTGCGTCTCATATTAACCCACGCGCATGACTGTCTCATCATAAGCGATAGACGCAGGATACACAAGAACAGTAGTTTGATGTAAGAACATGGTGTGATAGGCAGATGTAGTATGTACCAAAAACAGGAAGGTGTGTCATATTCACATGTATAATGTGTAAGCTAAGGAGATGCAATTTAACAAATTAGGAGCATTGATGAGGGATACACAAGAAAAGTAGTTTGATGTAAGAACATGGTTAATAGAAAGACGTAGTATGTACCAAAAACAGGAAGGCATGTCATATTCACAGGTATAATGTGTTAACTAAGCAGATGCAATTTACCCTAATTAGAAGCATTACAAGGTAGAGACCATATGCAACATGCAACCACATATCACACTGCCAAGTAAGAGCAAGCACCTGCGATGGTGGTGTGGGGGAATTGCGGTGATCAACTAGAGAGCTACGTTGACTATCTTCATTTAGCCTTGCTGTTTCTTGAGAATCATGTGGGGAGGATGACACTGCACTCTTTAAACGAGTAGGGCGTCTCACAGTAACCCACTCGGGTGACTGTCTCATCATAAGTGATTGACGAGGGATACAAAAGAGCATTAGTTTGATGTACGAACATGGTTAATAGACATATGTAGTATGTATCAAAAACAGGAAGGCATGTCATTATCAAAGGTATAATGTGTAAAGTAAGCAGATGCAATTTAACCAAATTGGAAGCAATACAAGCTAGACACCATATGCAACATGCAACCACATTTGACAGAGCGAAGTTAAAGCAAGCAGCTGGGATGGTTGTGTGTGGCAATTGAGATCATCAACTGCAGAGCTACGTTTACTGTCTCCAACTGCTGACACCGCACCCATTAGAGCGCTGAAACGCTTAGTGCTTATCTTCGAATTACACTGGAGCGACTTCTGTCTTTTCTTTTCTGCATTCATCAACACTGCATCAGAGTCTGAAATACCCATGCATAAAAAAACAATAGTGTGAGTATGGGTGAAGTGTGTGCATAATTAGTACAGTGTAAAGGTAGCAGATAGCAGGTCGGTGAGAAATAAATGACGGGAGACATATGATAGCTCTACAACATGCATGTCACACTAAATTACTTCAGGATTCTACGAAAATAACAGTCGACTGAAAGCAAATAGGTCAGTCCATTTTTTCTGCACCGTCCGATGTACAAAGAACGGGCAGAGCGCCTTCATCTACCTCCAGCCAGTCAGTGTTGACGATCTTCCTCGAAACGCCAGCGACCACCGGCCCAGTATTCCTCCCCTGCTTGCGCCCTCCCCTCGACCTCACCGCACCGCCGTGCTTGGCACCGCCCCCAGCCATCCATTCAAGCCCCGCCGACCTCCAAATCGGGCGCAAGCAGCTCCTGCGCCCCACACCCCTACGATAGACACCGATGCGCCGCTTCCCCGGGGAACAGGCGGACTAGGTGCTCCGCGCACCTAAGCGGGTGCTGCTTTTTTTAATTGCGGTTCGACTGACCCTGAATTGAAATCCAGGCGGGCTACTGACCTCTAGCAAAGGTGAAATAGTAAAAGGGAGGAAACCTTGTGCATTTAGTATCACGAAGAAGATGCAGTAAGAAGCGCTCAACTAGTTTCTTTCGTGGGATGAATACGGTGTGAGCGGAGACGTAAGATTTGCACGAATAAGGGAAGAGGAGTACCTCTTTCTGCTGGCAGTGATGTGTCCTCCTTCTGTTTTTCCAATGATCTTCTTGTTGTTCGCTGGAAACCAGAAGTTGTGGAGGATGGTGCAGCCTTGGACGAACCCATGGCCAAGTTGTTGAGTGTGGTGCGGTGGCTGTCTGTCGGCGGCGGGGAAGCAGATCCGAGGCGGCGAACGACGTCGTAGCGGGAATAGCTCCGGTGCGGTGGACGGTTGCGATAGTGGAGCCACAGCAGTGAGGCGCAGGACGGTGTTGTCGGAGTGGTTCTGGTACGGCGCACGTCAGCGTCGGCATCGTGGAGGCAGCTCTGCCTCGGCTTCAGCTGCTAAGTCCTTGAGGGCGTTGCAGTTGCGGTTGCGTTGGACGATGATGTCGGGTACCGGCTCCGGCGTGATGGAGGAGGGCGGCGGTGGATTGGTCGCTGTGGGGTGGAGGACGGAGGAGGCTGGGGTTTCGAGGCTGGTGGAGAGGGCGTTTTCGCGCCCACGGAGTATGAATGGGGAAACGGAGGGAGGCGGGGAACTAAGGGGGGACAATGTTTCGGTTTGAGACGCGCTTGTTTGAAATTTGGGGAAAGTTACAAACTTTGCCCCCATCTAAAATTTCAGACATATTGCGGGTTGGGGGGTAGGACAGTCATGTCAGGTGTCCCAAATGTGGGCGGGATAGATTTCGGCCGAGCGCATGGGTAGGCGCCCACGGCGTATGAATGCTTCTCGGAGGCGGTTGAGACTGGCGTCTTGGTGAAGTTACAAACCTACCCCGGTTTAGACCTTTGGACATCGGGCCGATAGGCTACACGGGCCAGAGTCAGGACAGTAATTTCCTACCACCAAAACATTAGTCCCGCTCCCCTATTTGGCGCTTCGTTCAATATTTGGGAGCAGAAGCATTAACGTTTTCGGTTCTCTTGAATTGAACTATCAGGATTTGTCAAACTTCACAAATCTTTACTCTTGAAAATCCTAAAGCTACGATTATTTTGGAATGGAGGGGGTACATTTGAATATACATTGTACACGAGTATATATTGAAAAATATGCAACTTACCTCAGTTCATGCATGGTTCCAGATATAATCTCCTTGGTTGCAAAAAAAAGTTAGATATGCATATGAATATATATAGCATGTTCAAACTCACAACAAAGATTGATGCCCCCTTTTACATCTGATTTACAAATGCCATTATCTCGGGTTCAAATAGATGAATGCACTTCCTATGAATTCGAATCTTCGAAACCCCCTTTATGTTGAATTCGACATGTATTCTATTTCGTAGCTAGCAATTTGGAATGTATCCATGCAAGTGACAAATGTATAAAGTGCTTCACACTAACAACATGGAGTGCACTAATTAATGTTTATATATGAATTGCAAAAGCATCCATTGCCTGTATTTCAAACCGCTCTCACTCTATGGATCGATAATATGAAATAAACACATGCACATGCTAGAATTCAATAGAGTATGGGTGTCTGATAGACCGATTTTCGTCCATACGCAATTTGCAAAATTCATGATCTCATCCAAAAATAATAATGCCATTTATATTTTAATTTAATGCGTAAAACCGCCTTTTACACGTAGTTGCACTATGCCTTGCCCCGTTCTCACAAACGCGTTATATATCTCTCTATCTAACGCATAAGTGCACACACTTTATATGCATCGGCATTTCTCTTTCACACATGCTCACAATCTCTCTCAGGGTGTCGGGGTGTCTCACACACATGCTCTCTTTGTTTCTCTCTCTCTATCTCTCTTTCTGACTACTATGTACCACTCTTTTCACTAATCTCAGTTGGAAAACACTATTTCTCTCACATGCATATATACACATGCACGGTCTCTACTAGCCCTCTATACGCACATATATGTGCCTACGTGTCTCCCGCACGCACATTATCTTTAGGCCTCTCTCGCACACATTGCCCCCCCGACACACCTCTCTCTTAGTAGTTGGCAGATATGATTTCATCATATCATTCGGTAGGATACCCCTGGCTGTTAGGCTGGATGGTAATACGAGGCAAAGTTTTACCCTAGTTCGGATCGGACCCTTGCAGTTGAAGAAAGAGCCTACTCCCGGTACTGTATATTAGTGATAGGGGTGTGTACAAAGTACACGTGAATACCAGGCATTATGCGTGTGTGTATACTATCGACGAACTAGCCCCCAAGCTTGTATAACATACTAAGGGCCTAGGGTTACAAATCATATATAGTCGGCTTATCACCAGTGGGGATAGAGTCCTCCGCGACTCTGGTAGCTTCGTGTTGTACGCCGAGTCCTCCACATGGGTCTTCGTATAACACGTCTCGGTCCAACCTATATGTGGCGCAGGATGGAACCGACCCATGAGTCTTCATGTTGACCCACCACAACTAGAAATGATGTGCCCACCACACCACACACGCAATCGGCCACTAAGAAAATAAGCATATACAATAGTACAATGATATCTAGCTCACGATACGTCTCCATATTTTGTTGATGACACTGACGGACTTTGCATTTGATGCGTGCTCCGTATTTTGTTGACGACACTTACGGTCATTGTATTTGAAGCGAAAGCACGATATGGTCACTGGACTTCAGAATAAGCTCATCACGGTTACCACATACATTTTGTCGTGCTAACCAACATGTGGTTGGATGGTTAGAGGACAGTGGTTTCTCGAGCCCACCAAGGTTAAAGTCCCGGTGCTCGCATTTATCTTGTGTTAATTTCAGTATTTTCCGGTGATGTACGTTCAGTGGGAGGAGACGTTCCACTCGACTACGAGGCACCTATGGTGACTTCATAAAATCTCAAGATCATATATGCTGGCCCACTCTCTCGAAGGCGCTCATAGGGGTAGGGTTCGCGTGTGCGCGCTTATAGCGGTGAGTGCTTGCACGTATATATGAGCCCTTGCGTCTGTACCGTGTTAAACAAATACATATCATGATTATACGGTCACTGGCTCACCCGTACAACTCCGTATTTTGTTGATGACACAATCAATTGACCAGTCAAATGTTCCACACGGCGCAACTAGTGTTGCACCATCGGGGCGCGTAACCGTGGGGCCCACCTGTCAGCCCGTATATGAAAGAAAGAAATGGTAGTTTGAGTCTGTACTGTGTTAATAAAATAGGAGTACATTTTAGGGTGATCATACGGTCACTGGCTCACCAAACGGTCCACATTCAGCAGCGCACATTACCATAGGGCCCACCCGTCAGCGCGTATATGAAGGACATAAATGGTAATAAATTAGTGGTCGGTGGGTATTCGAAGTCGTGAGACCTCTGGTTGGCAGTCACCGG
>NC_057796.1:359745155-359756536 GCF_018294505.1 Triticum aestivum
GGAGTGGTTTCGGGGAGGGCGGGCCGGCCGCGGGCGGCGGGGGCTGGCGGTTCGGCCGGTGGTGGCTGGCGGCTTAGGGGGTGGGGGTGGAGTTTGATGATAAACTGGAGGCCCTTGATTTCGTATCCAACGGCTGGAAAATCTAATGACCAGAGATGAAAAAGTCAGTCGACTGACGTGTAGCCTCACCCCGCACGTACACATGCACGCACGCAAGACACGCACACATGTAGGCGTGCAACACTGACACGTACACACGCACGCATGCTGGCGTGCAACACTGACATGTACAAATGCACTCACGAACACACGCACGTACGCACCCATGCATGCAACACTGAAACGTACCCTTGCACGCACGCAACACTCGCACGCCTGCATGCACACATCACACGACGCAAGACACACGCTCAACCTATACGTGCATGCACCCTTTGTTAAGGACATGGATTGTTACGGGTATTAATCAATCTTATCTGTGATAAGCAGAACATTGATGTTTGTAGCGGTCTTTATGAATCACAACGTATCGAACGGGCTATCAACATAGTAGGCTTATCTACATGAAAAAGATGACGTCACACTCAATGAACAATCATCGGTTTATGAAATGCCCGCTTCTGACTGCCCTGGCCCACCAAAGGTTCCTATGCCGTGCGTTGCCTGCGTTGGGTCACTGACATGCAGGCCATGCACCCAAAGAGCCCACACGTCAGTGGAAGAACGGCGCGGTGTCCTAGGTCAGAGTCGAGGGCGCCACTCGCGGCACGCCCGGCTGAACACGCCTCCGTGCCGCATTCAAACGCCTCCATGAAACCCGCCCGTGTGGAAGCCGAGAAACCCACTCTGGACACACGTCCGTTCATGACCGGGCCGGCGTTAAACGCAACGCCGGCCGAGCTCCTCCCGTCCGCCGTCTATTTAATCTCCTATTTAAACGAGGCCAAACGCCGGCCAAGAATCGCACACCTCCGCCGCTCCCCTATCTCTTCCACCATTTTGTCCACTCTTACAATGGCTTACAAAGAGTAGTTATTCCGCATCCAAGCTGGCTGGGTAGCCCGCCGGATACGAGCTATGCAGCTCGCTGATCCACCTCCCTCCCCTCGCCCGACGGAGCCAGTTGCCGCCCCAAGCCGGCGCGCGGTTCAGCAACTCGCCGCTCCAGGCCAGCTCGATGAGGGCGGCGCACGGGCGTCGTTGCTGCCGTCCACGCCGCCGCCTCGTACCGCGTCTCCCGTTTCTGTGGCCGAGACTCCCATGCCAGCGGCCGCGCCATGCAAGCAGCGACAGAAGCTGGGTGCGCGGAGAGCGACGAGTCGGTGGCCAGCGCCTCCGTGTCCGCCGCCATCATCGAGGAGAAGTAGAACACGGGAGGCCGCCGCCGCTTGGGTCCCATGAAGGCCACCGCGGAGGCGACGCCGGCGTACACAGCAGGTGTCTTACCGGATCCTTTTGTTGCGAGGACCTTCGTCGACCCCGCATGGGCTCCACAGAAGAGGGGAATGTTAGGATGAACTCGAGCCGGTGCCGGCCATGGCGAAGTAGTGGCCGGTGATGAACTCGAACCGGTGCCGGCCACCATCATCTTCGGCACCAGCCAATGATATCAGTTGGGCGGTGGGGAAGCGAGCCGTCCTTTGCGCTGAAGCATATACCTCCGGGGCCCCCGGCAGTCCGGTGATCGTGCTGCCGGACATGAGAAACACAAATCGATCGGCGGGCGACCATTTAGGCCAGGTATTATATACCTGTGCTGTCCAGAACTGGCACCGCGTAGTTCATTTGAATGTAATGAAATCCGTCATGTTTGTATGAAAATCCAGTATTTTATATGATTTCCGTCGTTGTTTATATGAAATATCAGTTTGTCTACGTGTTTGCGTGAATTTCATTCGGTTGGTTGAGTTGCTGTCATAATGTGTGCGGCTACGGTTGGATGGCGTAATTTGCGGGTCGCCGGTCGGTCTGCGGGCGGCTCGGGCGGCGTTGTGGGACAAAAAAACACAGCTCGTGCGAGCTCGTCTCCAACGTGCGCGCTGGAGGATGCATGACAGCATGAGCACCCGAGCCATTCCTCGTTCATCGGTGGCAAAGGCACCGATGGACAAAAGGGTCGCCAATATTTTGGCTACCCCGGGCAAGATCCAAACAGCCCCTCCCAACAGATTCAAATCCCTCGTTCGCCGTGGAATTTTGCCATGTGTTGTTTCCATGGACTAGCAAGATGCCCGTGCATTGCACGGAACATCAAGATGCATTTTTTTTACAAACTCCCGCATGCATGCAAGGGATAATTAATGTCCTCCTTTGCTAGTACCACGAGGCAAACACCATTAATATTGCATCGATTAGTGTTAGTGGCCTTGTATATCTGCAAATTGTAATTTTGATAGTGGCCCCTTGTATATAAAAATGGAGGGAGAAAGATGAGAGATAAGGTGTGGAGGAGTGGGGCGTGGTGGTGACTGGTGGTCGGACTGGGCGGAGGCATGGGGATGGACGACGCATTATGTGTAGGTTTGTATCTCTCTCACACACACCCACGTAGGTGGGGGATGTGCACGAAGAGAAGAGGTGCACGCACGGCGCACGTACTCCCGTCTCTTTCCCAACCACACCCGCGCGGGTACACGGTGGAGCTCATTTCTGTACGAAAAGGCAGCCCACGTGGTAATTTGGCACGTGTACTGGTTGTCCACTTGGTGGAGGGAGGATCGTCTACCACGGGTGAACAAACAAATTGCGACTTGACGCGTTATATTAAATTAAAAAAAGAGGCAAACCATGTGGGGCCTACCTTAGAGGCAAGGCTCTATACACTGGAGTACTTTTGATGTGTCCCGTCAACTCGCAGAACGAGGAGAAGCTTGCTTAGTACGCCGTCTCCCCCGCCCACGGGCGCGGTGGCTCGCAGGATGAGGTGAAGCTTGCTTATGAGTAGTAGTAGTAGTAGTACTACTGTACGCCTTTACGCCCGCTCCCTCGCCCACGCGCGCGGTGGCTCGCAGCACAAGGAGAAAATTTTACTACTCCCTCCGTTTACTCCTCGTCCCTACTACGTACTTTGGTTAGTACTCCCTCCATTTACTTATACAAGGCCACTATAAAAAAATACATTTTGCATCTATACAAGGCCACAAATAGTAATCGAGACAAAAGTTACTACTCCCTCCTTTCCAGTTTATGGCTCAATTTCAAAATCTCTCCAACCAAGGTAGACGGTGAGTGGTCGAATTAATTTCGCAGTTTGCACAAGTAATTAGTACGCTCGTTTTTCTCAAGAAGTTATGTTTACCGAGGCATTAATTAGAACGAATGCATGAATGACCACTAAATTTTCATGAACTTGTACATGCATTGGTTAGTTTCCTCTTGACACAGCTTGCGTCGGGTGATCTAACGCACCTCGAAATCCAACATGTAATGGTACTACTACTAGTATAGTAGAATTGAGACTTATCAAACGGAAAAACGAATGTTTTTTAGATGAGCCCTATAAACCCTAGTGGGTACGTACTCCGTAAAAACAGATTTTTCCAAAACTAAGTCGCTCCCTTTCATGAATTCTGTAGTATACTCCTTCGTCGACGCTCCCTTTCATGAATTCTGTACTTCCTGTCACCGACATGTGGGACATATAGCAACCGGGTCGACGTGTCAAGCACCAAATAGCAGTGCAGAACAGCAGGGGGGATGCACCCCACTCGTACCGGCCCAATAGTAGTAATGAGCAATGAGACATCAAATCACAATGCCGCACCTTCCCAGACGGACGAAGCAACCATTATTTCACACTTCGGTTCGCCATCATCTCAAACCACATAGTATTGCTTCTGCCTCAAGAGGGACACGCGCATCGCCTTGGTACATCATGACATGTGGGACCGCATGACAGGCCATGCTCCCCCGCCGATCGCTCGGTAAAATCACCTCATTTTTACTATACTTCCTCCGTATCGGTTTACTACATGGCATGCACGTCGTTCTAGGTTGAGAACTTAACTGGCTATATATGTGATGAACAGTACTCTAGCCTTTTAAAAAATGTATACTTTTGTACAGTAGTACTATCAATGGATTGCGCCATGGAGCAAAAATTGAAATTAAAAAAAAGGTGGTACATATAGAGAGCGCTCGTCGCCAAATTATGCATATAGTACTATTAAAAAAGCTAGTACGTGCTTAATTGGGGTGCTAAATTCTATTAAAGAAATACTAGTAGTATGTACATACTGAAGAGTTAAAGTAACGAGAAGAAACATAACATAGTTCTGCTGGGGGCTCAGCACAACACACCCCTCAAATTAAACTAAGCACACCTGAAATTAAACTATGCAACTAATTCGGTAGACACTGCATTAGAAGTTTAGAACCACCATGAGCAACGACACTGCCACCTTACTCGGAGTCCTCGTCCACGTCCTCGACTTCGTCCTTGTCCCTCTTCCTCTTGGCCGATACTTCTTTGCTTGAACCGCACACTTGGCTGTTGCTCTTCATCCAACCCTTGTAGATATTGAAACAAAGGTAGCCATCCATTGCAGCGTAGTGGATGTGGTCTATATCTAGTACATTCCGCTGCCATGCATGACGATGAAACGTGTAATGAGGTTTCACCAGTTTACGGTACGAAGGATGAACCATGGCTCCTGCCAGGGTCAGCATTGAAGGCTGACGAGAGGGCACCGGCCGATTCTTCTGGAGGTCGAAGGGGTTGCCTACAACGAGGCCTATCCGACCCAGGACTTCTTTGTCGTTCTTAAAGTCTACAGTAACGAATTTCACTGTTTTGTCCTTGAGGAAGTTCTTAAAATCCTGGCACTCAACGTCGGCATGGCATATGTGGTAGACCAAGTAAACGTTATGTACGCAAACCTGGATCATGGCGGGCTTCTTCCTCTCTTCGTCCTTTAGACCCTTCTCTCGTTCCAGGACTATGGTGTACTCAACATCTAGCCCAGCAACCCACTCATCATCTGAGTTTTCGAATATGCGTCTGAAGCGAGAAAGGCATCCTTTCACCGTCGCGGAAGAACGGGTGTAGATGACGTCGAACTCATCGCCGGTGATGGTTCTAACCTTGTACTCACCGCCGATCGCGGAGATTTGGGACGCCATGGATTTGGGAGGAGGGTTAGGATTAGTGGAACTGCCGTAATGTGAATGGACGGGACGACTAGGAGTGAACCGCCGTAGTATTGAAGGACGTGCGGGGACGAGTAGGAGTGAACTGCCAGCGTGCGAACGGCAGGGTAGTGGCTTTCCATTCTCCCATGATACGGTCTTCTGAGAGCCCTTGGATCTAAGATCGAACGGTTGCATGGCATGATTCTAGACCTATGGGTGAATATCCTATCCTGGAGGGTTATTCTGCAAATTTTCAGCAACTTAGCATGCGACCGTTTGATCTCAGATCCAAGGGCTGCCAGCAGCCCGTATCATGGTCGCGCCTACCACGACCATCGCGTCGCTCGCGCGGTCGCGCCCTTGGAGATTTAACACGGTGCGTTAGGCTATCTGATGTTGGCATGTCATACATAGTCATCACTTAGTCACTCATACTACAACAAGGTTGGCTATAAGTGTAATTTTTTTACTCCTCTCTATCTCTTTCTTCGTACTCCCACCGTCCCATAATATAAGAACGTTTTTGACACTAGTGTAGTGCCAAAAACATTCTTATATTATGGGACACAGGGAGTACTAGTATTTATTGCATTTGCCAAGGAGTGACCTCTTCCAATGACATGGTGTTGCTAAGTTTGCTTCATTTAATTAGCTATAGACTCAAAATTGTCTTTTCACCTAGGTACACGCGCTTAGCACCGTTTCTTCCTTGGGTCACCAAACTAGTCTCTCTCTTCTTGATTAACTTGCCACATCAGACTTTATGCCTATGTGGCAAGCTTAAGCACCTGTAGGAGCAAGTAAAAGTAAGTATAATAGTGCGCTTTACATGGCATTTTTACATATGTGGAGGAAAGAGAGGCAAGGAAAAAGTGGAGAAGTGGGCTCTCATGCAAGAGCCAGCCTCTACTACATGGTGGAGCATTGGGAGAGGCACCTGTATGGAGGTGGTCAGGAATCAGGAGACTCACGCCGGTCGTAGCGCCGCAGTTAAAATGATAATGGCAAGTCAAATCACGGGGCCCCACCAGTCCAGCAGTAACTCGCTGTCAAATCACACAACCCTACGTTTGCAGCAGCCTACTCCCTTGTCTTCTCGCGTCTCTGTCGAACCGACTAGGCGAAACTACCCCGCCTACCGCGCAGGAAAAGCCCCGCCCTCGACTTCTAAATACAACTACATCCGCTTAAGAATCCAATGATATACTTTTGTGACATAGTAACTCATATTTAGTTAGTCAAATGGATGACCTAGAACTACGTGCAGGCCCTATAAACCGAGATGCCTAAAAATAAAAAAACCGAGACGGAGAGGGTAGTTCAGCATGTATCTTTTTAGATCAATATAGTCGGGATTCACCAAGGAGCAAAACCAAGTGGTAGGCTGCTCCTGTCGTGTTGGCGTAGCAACTCAAGCAGGGTCAGTCCACACACGAAATGGCGACACACTTAACAGGACCCCTTTGGCCGACATGTGGCTCATCCACCGTCTTGTTCCACGTGCGATGCACCAAATTACAGTTCGGAGCAGCGGTTGGAATTGGAGGCACCCCGGTCGTAGCGCCGCAGTAGTAGAAAATGAGCGATGAGGGGTCAAATCACAAAGCCCCACCTTTCCCGCATTAAGCTGGACAGAAGAAGCAACCATCATTTCACTCTAGGGCACAAGAGCATAAAGAAAAGAGAAAACAATGATGCGTGCGACAGCTACCTAGGGCACCCTAGGGTAGGGGTCTCCACTACAGATCCTTTTTTTGAAAGCGCCTCCACTACAAATCGGCTTCTCCCTCGTCCTCTTGAAGAAAACCGATGATGAGTGCGGCGGTAGGGTTTGTAGGAGTACTACGGCGTGCGGGGCCACGTCGTAGTAAACGGGTTCGAGTCGATGGCTTCAATATGTGTGGGCCGCTTGGTTTTACGGGAACGAGGCAGCATTTTGGGTTCGGGGACCAGTGGAGATATAGTACGTACAAAAAATTGTGGACGTAGGTTCGACCGAAAGGCAATGATGCATGGGCCCTGCATTTTGATATACCCGGGGCCACGTGAAATTTGCTACTCTACTCAAAACTAGTAAGGTACACATGTATTGAACGCATGAGATTTCGAAACCAAATTACAAATAAATACACACTATAGCATGTAAAGCTTTGAGTCATATATGCATGATGTAGATGTTCGTTTAGTTCTTATAGTTCATCTCATTCAAAATCAATTAGTTTTATAAAAATGTTAAGATTCATGGGGTTGTGCATTGTAAATCATAAAGTAAAAAACAAATAATGGCAATTCATTTAGAAAAAAAATCAATTATGATACAGAAGATTCTAGAACAAAGGAGAAGTGCTTGTGTTTTGAGGTTTGTGCATTATGCTTAAGTTCAACCATGGAGTCTTCTAAATTGTACATGTGGCAGATCTGGTGGAATGTTGATGATAGCGAACGGCCACTAGTGCTCGGATTTGCCTATCTCTGCACTGTCGGGTTAGCTTCATCCAGCGACCATCTTTCAAAGTTATTGGCACACTATATATTTCTTGTGCCATAGTTGCATGTTTTGGAAAAAATCTACTAGTGGGTTGTACTATCTATTTAGGAATAGAAGATGTATACATGGAAGTTGTAGGGAAAGAGATGACATGGAGCATCTCAATTCCTATGAGTAGGGATTGGAAAAGAGATGTCATTTGGTTCACATCATAGGAACTTTTCTATTGAATCTAGAGATGACATGTATCTCAATTCCTATGAGGAGGGATTAGAAAAGAGATGTAATTTGGTTCATATCATAGGAACTTTTCTATTGAATATACGCTAATGTTTATTTTCCTTTGAAATTAAGGGAGTATAGGAATCCATTCATATGAACCAAGTGGCTCTAAAGCTATAGAAATGATATCATGTTTATTTCCTTTGAAATGTGGAGTATATGAATCTATTCCTATGAACCAATTGGCTCTAAAGGAAAAAATCCTATAAAAATCATATCATATAGAGTTCCTATGATATTCCTCAACACTAAAGGATGCTTGAAATTGCTGCGGGTGATACGATGGTCTTTCTTTGTAGACTCCTCACCCATCTTTATAGTTACCTCTCGAAGATGAATGAAATGATATATACATGGTATTCTACATGTGCAATTTGGTACACGAAAAATCGGTAAAAGTTTGCGAGGTTCGAATTTTCAATAAAGCTATATGCACTGCATTTCGGAACGGAGGGAGCATACGGCAGTTGCTAACACTCACGTGGAAGATTTGTGTGTAGGAGGAGTGGCTGTTCTGTTAAATGACATGGCAAAACTGACACTGTCGGATGCCGATCTAACGGTTCTTACGGCGTTCGTCAGGAAAAGGCTTGTGGCGAACATTTGTCGGATAATGATTTACGGACACATGCATTGCATTGACGTGCCCTCCTCTCTCTCACGCACACGCACCCTCACGAGTCACGACTCTCCCGAGTCCTCTCGCAGACTCGCACGTCGCACCCACCGTCTATCTGCAGGTAGACGTCACGCACATATGTGCTCTTCACACCCTACCCTCAGAACTTCTAAAAAACAAAAGACGGCGTGCACATTTTATTTTAGCTCACACGTCACACACTTATACTATTACTCTTGCGGCGAACATTCTTTGGGCATAGTATATTGTACTCTCACAAAGAGAAGCGGTGCACGCACGCACTAGTTCTCTCACACCCACTCGCGGGTACACGTAGGAGCGCATTTTTTTGAAGCTGGTACAACAAAATCACTCCACTATATATAAAAGCAGGAGCCTTAGCACTTGCTTTACTAGGGTTCCTCTCGTTCACTCTCTCATGCTCTCCAGATCTAAGCAACACATAGGCGGCCACACTCTCTCTCTCTCAGCTCACGGCTGGTCACAAATCCGGCCGGACAACCTCGACCGGGGCAGGGGTATAGGTGCATCGTTCACGCTGTCGTCGGCGGCGAGGGAGGAGACCAATGGCTGCCCGCACGTCCCGATCAGCGGCCGTGCCGTTCTCTCCGAGAGAGCGCCGGCTCAGGAGGGCCTCCGACCCCTTCTTCCTCCCTGCGGTATTGTGGCCAAGATGCGGCCTCCCGACGCCGTCTTTGCCACATGCCGACGACCCTCAGGTATATATTCCTTTGAAACCTGCCTTGCTCTATTGCCCCAGCTCCCTTCGTGTGGATCCTTTTCTACTTCCGTCCGCTGTTCCAAAGCCACCTAGACTTCTACTATTATTAGAAGTAAAGCTAGTTCATACAGTCGACTCAAAGCGTTGGTTCAAACAGGGAAGAAAGTGGGAAAGCTGTAGCATGAATCTAGGACTTGGTTCTAAGAGGAAACGGGGGAAAGTAGTAATATCTGTCACTGTTTAAATAACCGTATTTCGTATTTGCGCAAACAGGGATGTCTGTCTCCGTATCGTTTCTATCCGCGCAATCAAAAGCACACACCTCAGTTTTAGTACAACTGCGCAAAATGACATGGCTATCCCTCGTTGCCGTCGTCTAACCTCCCGTCTTCAAGGTATCCCTACATTGGTACTAGTAACTAAGGTAGAATGACCAACGCAATCTAAAAGAAGCTGATTCGTACGTTTTACTTCCTGATTACAGTGCAGGGACGAGCGAAAACAACTGCATCCTAGTCCGGAATGCACTTTCTACCAGTTCATCCATGGACCGAGGACTAGCTGGCACGGCTGCACGTCGGTTTTTTGGACAGGTGCGCGGACAAGAGGCATTGTGGTCTGCTTATTTCTGCAAATAGCGGTGCTCAAATTTAGTGGAATGCACAAGCATTTCAGCTGGTCAGTACACTGCATGGTTCAGTTCAGCATTCCAGCTAAGACCACAATTATAATTGGTTATTCTGGAATGAGAGAACCTAACCCTGAATGGTGGCAACAAGAAAAAACCAGAGTGAACACCAGGAAATTTAAGCCTGCCGGGAGGCCCTTTGCTCAGAGAAGCCTTGCTTGTTTTTTCCTGATTTGTAAACCTTCTCACAACTTTATCTTTGCTGTGAACTAGTATATGTTTGTTATGTTCTATGAATCATTGAGATGTATAAAATTGCTTAACTTATGCTTTTCAAGTTTTTTATGAAGACGAGTTTAATGTGAGTGTTCCACATGAGCGCTGGACTAGCGTGTGAACGTTTGGAATTTATTACATTGTGGCCTCAATTAAATGCATGAACCACTGTAACAAGATACATAGTTGATTATATGTCAGACATCAGATTGTTGATTGTTAGCTGGTCAATAGCCTAGTGTTGAAGCGAGCTGAGCCAATGTGCCGTGTTTTGCACAACTGCTTACAAGTGGGGTAGCACCAACATTGTTTACAAGTACTTATGTATACGTCAGCGCACGGTTCTCGAATGAGTGCTCTATTTCATCAAAACACACATTGCTCGTATGATAAACCGTGACAACTTATGTCTTACCATGCCATATTCATGAAAAAACTAGTGAGGACGCATCTGTTTCGGCAACAATTACGATGGTTCTCACATGATTCACGGGCACACAGAAGTAGCAGCAGTTCCCATAGACGGATTCAAACAGAGTAATAGCCCCAGAGGGGTCGATAACAGGCAAGGTTCGAATAACTAGACACAATCCAAACTACTATTAAACACTAGCTGGGGCAACTATTTCATGCCTCGATCTAATTTGGGCTGGACACAAGACGGACCTTGCCATGAACATCATCGAGGACGTCCCGCAGCAGCTCAATCCTATGAACCTTCATGAAGACAACCTTGTGGCCTTGCCACTGATAAACTTGTTTGTGGAGGCATGCCACGTCATCTTCCTGCGTAAGCTTGACAAGAACAGTATGCCTCACAAACGAAGGAGTAGCTTTGAACTTCTTGTGCTTCAGTACACCCTGGACAACATGCCTGACAACAGTGAGGCTGGAATACAACTCTTCATTGGTATAACCGCAAATGGCTTCCCGGATCCAACAGCCTAAGAACTCTGTTTTCCCAGTGCGTATATTCAGGTCGTCCGCCTCATAGCGAGTGACATGTACAACCACACAATCCTTGTCTGCATCAGGGCTCTAATTGAAATAGAAACAAATTCTGAATTACTTTTCAGTATAAGAAACACAAGTTATTTAAACCACTATGTATAGCATGGCATCGAAGCTAATAAAATTTTGCATTATTAATCACCACATACTTCCTTTTCTAAAAAAAATCACCACATACTTAGATGAAAAACCACAATCGAGATCG
>NC_057796.1:359756915-359814708 GCF_018294505.1 Triticum aestivum
CATCTTCTTGGAGCTCTCTGTCTCGTGGGGATCAGCCTCCCGCGTCTGCTCCAATATCGGCAGATCTTTGCCTGGTTCTCCTTGGTCCATCATGAAACTGACGAATACTAGGAGACCACTGAAAGGAAAACACAATCGCAATGACAATGAAACAAAAAAGAGAGTGAGGATCGGTTACTGCTTTGCAAAAGTTCTTTTTTTTCTTTGAACGAAAATATACCAACATCATGGATCCGCTTACCTTCCCTTCGTTCGGAGAGAAGAACAGTGGCAGATGCGAGTGTTGCCTTTCTTGAAGATGGTGAGGGAGAAGGATAGTCCGAGGGAGAAGGGGATTCAGCAAAGAGTGAAATGATGGTTGCTTCGTCCGTCAAACTTAGACTGCGGGGAGGTGGGGTTTTGTGATACGACGGCTCGTTACTGCCGCGCTTCGACCGGGGTGACTCTCCGCCTGCATACTGCCTTCTAATTTGGTGGATGGCATTTGGGCCCGCGCGCTGCATGGCCCGCATATCGGTGAACAAAAGTATAACGGCATTCAGTAGAGGGAGACGTTTCAATGACCTAGGAGGAGCCAGAAGCGGTAGAGTGTCTCCACTGTACTGGTAGTAATTGTTTTTCTGGGTAGCTGTAGAGTGTCTCCACTGTACTAGTAGTAATTGTTTCTCTGGGCCCAAGACAAAACAGCCCATCCACACTAGTAAATAGTAAAATCAATTCAAAAGCCCATCCACACTGGGTGCTCTTCTTCCTCCTCGCTCCCACCCACCTCACGTCAGCTCGCTCCACTCGTACCCCCAAATTCCTCACCTCACTCCTACAGAAAACCCCAGCTCCCCTTCTTCCTCACTCCTACAGAAAACCCCTAGCTCCCCTTCTTCTTCGCTCGCACTACAACTAGGCTCGTCATTCGTTACTCTGCTCAAACCCGTGAGCGCGACGCGACGCCCTCGAGGAAAATGGAGTCGGCTGACCCCAGCGCCAAGAAGATGAGGCTCCCGCCAGTGGCGACGCCTGTTGTAGATCCCGCACCCGGCAGCGCGGGGAGAAGCGGCGACCCCGCCCCCACCGGATCCCAGGAACCCGTAGAATCTTGGGTGGACCGCATCAGCGATCTCCTGGACGCCGTCCTTGGGAAGATCATCTCGCTTCTCCCCACCAAGGATTGCTGCCGCACCCAAGTCCTCTCAATTCGGTGGCGCCCTCTATGGCGCGCCGTGCCCCTTAATCTCGACTGTCGTCAGCTATCTCTCTTCAATGATTTTGAAATCCCCAGAGCCATCATCTCCTCCCACCAGGGCTCTGTTCAAAGCCTCTGCATCCCGTCATGCTACCTGAGCAAGCATACCATGCCCTGCACGGTGGACGCCTGGCTGAAATCCCCTGAATTCACAGAACTACAGCTGCTTGAGTTCTACTATTCCCCTGGAAATCACATACCACATACCGAACGCCATGAACTTGTGCCCTCAGCACCGATGTCCATCTCGCGGTTTTCGTCCTCTCTCCACACCGCCACCTTTGCGCTGTGCTACCTACCAGACAATCTGGTACTAAACCCTCGACTCCCATTTCTCAAGAAACTTTAACTTGTGCGGGTTCGTATATCGGAGGCCTCATTGCACAACATCATCCACTCCAGTTGCCCTGCGCTGGAGTGCTTGGTGCTTGTTTTCACAGTTAGAATCGGTTGTCTCCAAATAAAGTCGCCTAACCTTGTAAGAATTGGAATTTCTTTTGACGGAAGGCAGCTCATCATCCAAGATGCCCCTTCACTTCAAAGGTTGATCCTTGATTCTAGTTATTCACCGTTGCAAATAACCGTCCTCTCTGCGCCTAAACTGGAGACCTTGGGTGTAATACATGATCTCTGTGCTCATTTCAATATGGTGTTTGGCTCCATAGTTCTTTAGGTACTTTATATTATCATCGACACTTGTAACCATAAGGTGCATTTTAAATTTCTGCGCATAATTTATATATCATCTTGGAGTACACATTTTGTACTAATATTATGTTCTATGCTCAATGAAGAGTTTCTCCATGGATGGCCTATCAATGGTGCTGGATTCTGTCAAGATCTTATATATCCAAATGAATAGTTTTGATCTGAACAAGATTATTGGCTTGCTGCAATGCTTTCCATGTCTGGAGAAGTTGTATATAAAGGTGATAATTTCACGCACATTGGAAGCCCGCATATAGTGTACTAGAATTAACCGTTCAGCTGTTGCTCTTTCGACACTCTTCTTTTAGACCTTAACGGTTTTCAATCTTCATGTCTATTTAGGCAACAGGATGGGGTAAGAAAGTTATAACCAATGGTGGATTCGTAAGCATCGGGATTTTCTCACTTCTCATGAGATTCGATTGAAGACAATAACGCTAGAACGATATGTAGCCAACCGTGCAAACACAAGATTTGTCACATTCTTCCTGCTGAATGCGAGGTTACTATTGTCCATCAGGCTTAAGTTTATCAGCAGCATGGTTTTGACGAATGGGTATGTCGAAGAGCAAAAAAAGGAGTTTCAGGTGGGCAAAAGAGCTTCTGAACGTGCCGGACTTCTATTTACAACATATTGTGGTCATAATCCAGTAAATTTTACGACCCAGGATGTTCATTCTATGGACCTGGCCGATCCATTTGACTGTGACTGCCGAAAACAGTGCTGGAGTTAGATATTGTTGCCGTTTTCAATCTGGTTTTTTTTGTAAACCTGATGAACAATTAACCCTCGTGCTTTTGTACAGTTTGTAAGCTAGAGTTAGATGTTCCTGCCCTTTTCAACTCGGTTGTGACTGTCATATTTTCTTTGAAACAAGGCAAATGGCTTGCCATTCATTTAATTAGAGTGAAATATTGTAACAAATCCCAACCAAGGGAAATAACATCACTCTCGCCGGCTGCTTGAGCTCACTGTGCATTACAGAAGCCAAGTGATTAGCCCCCACCAGCACCCACAAACTTATTTCGAACTAGCACATCAAATGGGCTATAAATTTTCATAGGAAAGGCTGCATGACCGTGACAGATTTGGATTCTGACATTTGGGACCCGCGAGGAAATAGCCTATCCAAGGTGGTGTCGACTTACTAGCCAGTCAACAAACGATTCTGCCTACCAGCCGTTGGATTGACATCCAACATCTGTCGTGTATCTTCTATCTCTTGTCTTCTTCTTCCTCCAGCCGCCCAAACCAAACCACCCCGTCGGCTCGGCCTGCTCCCGCCTCCCATGGCTGGCTGCGCCTCCGCCACCCTACCGTACGTACCCTCCAACGTTGGCCAGTCCCTCCCTCTATTCCCCCACACATCCTGTTATTCTCCGGCGACGTCAGCCCCAACACGCACCCGCGTCCGAACCAGTCAACCCTCGTACTCCTCTCCGCCTGCGACTGGACCGGCGCATCTTCAACAGCTCCTGTTCGTTCCGTCCGAGGCCTCGCCGTCATCCTCCGCCTTGCGGCCTTGGTTCGCTCGCCGTGCGCGGTGCGCCGCCCTCTTGCATTGTCAACGTCGTCAACAACCAAGCGGAACAAGGAGATGACTGTACATGGAGAGGATGACAGTAGGGACCCACCAGCGTCATGGCAGTACGCAAGCAAGTGCCTCTATAGTACAAGCCCAAAAATATGGTTCCTCCTAATGGTTGGACATCTGGGGCTCACGCCATTGTCAACGTAGTCAATAAACGAGAGAATTACACTACGAGCGGCTGACACCAGGGACCCAGCAAGTCGCGCAATTTTTTTTAAGGAACAAGCAGTTATTATTTATACTAGTTTTAGCGACGGATCAGGGTAACAACGGGGCTGTGCGGGGGTTGTGGCCCGTCTAGCCAGGGTTTTATTTATGTTTACCACATCATGAGCCCAGTTGTGTTTTTTTCTTGCTGAAAATGGCTAGCCCAGTTCTATCTTTTTAAATAAATACCCAAACAAGGCCTACTTGCTTTATCGGCCCTGCCGGGCTGCAAATCTTTCAAGACGAGGAGAGTTTCATTCGGTTTTCCCAGAAATGGGCTGTACATTTTTAAAACACATCAAACCGGGAATTAGTTTCAATTTTTTTCATTTCAAGATCTTAAATTCCATTGATTTTTATGCGTGGACAATTATTTGGATTTTATATTTATATAAATTATTTTTCAAAATAGTTTGAATGTGAATCGATATTTCTGGATTAAAAACAGTTGACCGCACCGAAATATGCAAAATTTCGTATACTTTTTAACCGTGGCCACAATATGGGGTGTAATGCTAACAAAAAGAAGATGGGCTCCAAAAAAATTCTTAAGAATTAGCAAATGGGCTCTACATTATTAGAAATAATGGCAGATGGGCTGTATGCTGTTTTCCAAAGATTTGAGGCTGACTTGTACACCTACTATAGGTTGACACGTATGCTTTCATAAAAAAAAGGTTGACGCACACGCAACGCCCTGTCAACTTAGTCAACACACAAGAGCAGTGACTGTTGGATGTCCATCCAACGGCTGTCGTGCTTCTTCAATCTCTGCTCTTCATGCTCCAGCCGCTCAAACAAGCGCCGGCGGGAATGCCTGCTCCCTCCTCCCGCGGCCGGCTATGCTGCCGCGCAGGCCTCACGGCCCCACCGTACTCCCATCGCTGGCCTAGCCATCCCTCTACTCACCCACACATGCTGTTATTCTCCGGCGACGGCAGACGAACCAGTAAACCCTCGTACTCCTCCGTGTGGGAAACAACTGCCGAGTATTCCCTGGCTCCCTGTCGTTCCCTTCCTAGGCCTCGCCGTCGTCCACCGCCCTGGTGCTCTCGGCGCGGCCTGGTCAACGTGGTCAATGAACGACATCCATCGGAAGTGGACTGTACGTGGAGAGGCTGACAGCTAGGTCCATGGCCGCACGCAAGGAAATGCCTCCTTATTACGCGCAAAATAATGATTCCTCCACCTGACAGCTAGGACCCACAGGAAGGGCCTCTGTATTTCGCGAAAAAAACGTTCCCCCACTGACAGGTTGGACCCACCAGCTATATCTTCGCACGCAAGGAAGTGCCTCCTTATTACGCCCAAAAAAATGAATACCCCCTGCTAGCTGGGACCCACCATATTGTTGGGCTGACTTGTGGGCCTACTAAGTTGACGGGGACGGAGGGCTTTGTCAACTTAGTCAATACTCCAGTGACCGTATGATGTCCATCCAACGGCCATAGTGCTTCTTCAACCTCTGGTCTTCTTGCTCCAGCCGCCCAAAGCAGCGCCGGTCATGCCGCCTGCTCCTGCCTCCCGTGGCCGGCTGTGCTACCGCGGAGGCCTCACCGCCCCCATACTACTCCCACCACTGGCCAGGCCATCCCTCCACTCACCCACATCCCTTGTTATTCTGCGGCAACGGCAGCCTCACACCGCAGCTGAACCAGTGAACGCTCGTACTCCTCTCCGCGTGGGCATCCACTGCCGCGTCTTGCCCGGCTCCGCGTCGTCCCCTTCCTAGGCCTCGCCGTCGTCCACCGCCGTGGTGCTCTCGGCGCGGCATGGTCAATGTGGTCAACGACCGACTTCCATCGGAAGAGTACTGTACGTGGAGAGGCTAACAGCTGGGTCCACGGCAGCCGCAAGGAAGTGCCTCCTTATTACACGGAAAATAATTATTCCTCCACCTAACAGCGGGGACCCACCGGACGGGCCACCAGTATTTTGCGAAAAAAATCGTTTCCCCCTTATTGCTGGGACCCACCAAACGGGCCACCGTATTTCGCGAAAAAAACGTTCCCCCCGCTGTCAGCTCGGACCCATCGGAAGTGCCTCCTTATTACGCACAAAAAAATGAATACTCCCCCGGCTAGCTGGGACCCACCTTGGTGGGAGGCTGACTTGTGGGCCTACTAAGTTGACGGGGACGAAGGGCTTTGTCAACTTAGTTAATATGAACGATTCTAGCTCCAGTGACCGTACGATGTCCATCCAACGGCCGTAGTGCTTCTTCAACCTCTGGTCTTCTTGCTCCAGCCACCCAAAGCAGCGCCGGTCGTGTCGCATGCTCCTGCCTCCCGTGGCCGGCTGTGCTGCCGCAGAGGCCTCACCGCCCCTACTATTCCCACCACTGGCCAGGCCCTGCGGCGGCGGCAGCCTCACACCGCAGCCGAACCAGTGAACCCTCACACTCCTCTCCGCGCGGGCTTCCACTGCCGCGTCTTCCCCGACTCCGCGTAGTCCCCTTCCTAGGCCTTGCCGTCGTCCACCGCCATGGTGCTCTCCGCGCGGCGTGGTCAACGTGGTCAAGGAACGACTTCCATCGGAAGAGTACTGTACGTGGAGAGGCTGACAGCTGGGTCCACGGCCACAGCCCAGTTTTTTTGTGATTTGCCAAGTAAGTCGCTTTGTCAGGCCTGTTGGGCTGCAAATCTTTCAAGACGAGGAGAGCTTTCATTCGGCTGGCCGAGAAAATGACCCATCAGTAATGAGAAATGGGCTGCACATTTTTAAAACACATCAAACCGACAATTAGTTTCAAATATCTTTTTTTTCATTTCAAGATTTTGAATTACATTAATTTTTATGCGTGGAGAATTTGTTGGATTTTATATTGATATACATTTATTTTTAAAATCAGTTTGAATGTGAGTTGAAATTTCGGGATTAAAAACAGTTCGGACCGCACCAAAATATGCAAAATTTCGTATAATTTTTTAACCGTGGCCACAATATGGGCTGTAATGCTAACAAAAAGAATACGGGCTCCAAAAAAAACCTTAAGAATTAGCAAATGGGCTGTAAATTATTAGAAATAATGGCAGATGGGCTGTATGCTGTTTTCCACAGATTTGAGGCTTTCCTAAAAAAAGGTTGACGCACAAGCACTGACTGTTGGATGTCCATCCAACGGCCGTCATGCTTCTTCAATCTCTGCTCTTCCTACTCCAGCCGCTAAAACAAGCGCCGGCGGGACTGCCTGCTCCCTCCTCCCTGCGGCCGGCTGTGCTGCCGCGCAGGCCTCACCGCCCCACCGTACTCCCATCACTGGCCTAGCCATCCCTCTACTCACCCACAGCTGCTGTTATTCTCCGGCGACGGCAGACGAACCAGTAAACCCTCGTACAGTCGTACTCCCCTCCGTGTGGGAAACAACTGCCGAGTCTTCCCTGCCTCCGTGTCGTCCCCTTCCTAGGCCTCGCCGTCGTCCACCGCCGTGGTGCTCTCGGCGCGGCGTGGTCAATGTGGTCAACGACCGACTTCCATCGAAAGAGTACTGTGCGTGGAGACGCTGACAGCTGGGTCCACGGCCGTAGCAAGGAAGTGCCTCCTTATTACGCGCAAAATAATTATTCCTCCACCTGAGAGCGGGGACCCACCGGACGGGCCACCGTATTTTGCAAAAAAAAAAACGTTTCCCCCCTGACTGCTGGGACCCACCAGCTACACCTTCGCACGCAAGGAAGTGCGTCTGGGCAAAAAAAAACAAACCGATTCGCCCCCCTGACTGCTGGGACCCACCAGCTACATCTTCGCACGCAAGGAAATGCCTGACAGTCGGGACCCACCCGGTCGAAGCGTACGTAGCGTTGTCATTCTGGTCGCGAACGTGTACGTACATATATACTGGTGGATGTAGAGGCGCGCACGTGTCGTAGTAGAGGCGCGCACGTAGCATGTACACGTATGTACAACGGCCAGGGTGCAAGAAAGAAAATATGGCCACGTATGTGTACATACGGGCGGGGTCTCGAACGCCTACTCGCGCATACGTACGGTGAGGGCTCATTGACATGGCTGGGTCGGAACGGATAAACAACGTCGTCGTCGTGTTCATGGGGAGGCAACGGAATGCGTCGTGTTCATGGGGAGGCAACAGAATGCGTCGTGTTCATCGGGAGGCAACGGAACGCGTGGGAGCCAGCCGGCTGGGTCGGAACGGAATGCGTGGTCGTGTTCATTGGGAGGGCTTGGACGGAACAGGCGATGGAAACGAGGCCTGGCGTACCGCAGAACGGAGGAAACGGCCTTGTGTTCGACCGGCCATGTTCGAAACGGGATCCTGTTCATCGGGAGGGGTCTGGCGTACCGCAAAACGGATGAAACGGACCTCCTATGGTCGAAATGGGGGTCCTGTTGATTGGGAGGGGTGTGGCGTAGCGCAAAACGGACGAAATAGACCTCCTACGGTCGAAATGGGGGTTCTGTTGATCGGGAGGGGTGTGGCGTACCGCAAAACAGACGAAACGGACCTCCTACGGTCGAAACGGGGGTCCTGTTCATCGGGAGGGGTGTGGCGTACCGCAAAACGGGACTCCACAGGATACTGTTCATCTCCACCGTCGACCTCCTCCAGCCTCCACGGGCTACCGTCGACCTCCTCCAGCCTCCACGGGCTCCTGTTCATCCAGCCTCCACCGCGCGCTACTCCACCGGCTACTGTTCAACCACCCCTCCACCGTCTACTGTTCATCCAGCCCTCCACACCACGGGGTCCTGTTCAACCACCCCTCCACGGGCACCCCTCCACCGTCTACTGTTCATCCAGCCCTCCACACCACGGGGTCCTGTTCATCCAGAGGCAACGCCACCGCTCACTGTTCATCCAAACCCCCCCGCAACGCACACTATTCATCCAATCGATCGGCTTCAGTTAGCAGCAGTAGCGAAGGAATCGTTCGATCGGGTTCAGTTAACAGCCATCGATCAATCGCTCGGGTTCAATAACGCGTAGCCTGCAGTGCAATCGCTCGGGTTCAGTTAGAGCCCAACGCCTCGCTCAGGTTCAGTTAGAGCCAACGCCTCGCACACACGCGCGTACGTGTACGAGAGAAACGCGCATCGCTCGGTGAAAGATCGTGGATGTCGCCTAGAGGGGGGGGGTGAATAGGCGATTTAAAATAATTACGGTTTAGGCTTGAACAAATGCGGAATAAACCTAGCGGTTAATTTGTCAAGCACAAAACCTACAACTACTAGGCTCACCTATGTGCACCAACAACTTATGCTAAGCAAGATAAACAACTAGGTGATAGCAAGATATATGACAAGAAACAATAAGGCTATCACAAAGTAAAGTGCATAAGTAATGGGCTCGGGTAAGAGATAACCGAGGCACGCGGAGACGATGATGTATCCCGAAGTTCACACCCTTGCGGATGCTAATCTCCGTTTGGAGCGGTGTGGAGGCACAATGCTCCCCAAGAAGCCACTAGGGCCACCGTAATCTCCTCACGCCCTCGCACAATGCAAGATGCCGTGATTCCACCAAGGGACCCTTGAGGGCGGTCACCGAACCCGTACAAATGGCAACCCTTGGGGGAGGTCACCGAACCCGTACACTTTGGCAACCCTTGGGGGCGGTCACCGGAACCCGTCAAATTGCTCGGGGCAATCTCCACAACCTAATTGGAGACCCCGACACTTGCCCGGAGCTTTACACCACAATGATTGAGCTTCGAACACCACCAACCGTCTAGGGCGCCCAAGCACCCAAGAGGAACAAGCTCAAGGGTACCAAGCACCCAAGAGTAATAAGCTTCTCAACTTGTAACTTCCACGTATCACCATGGAGAACTCAAACCGATGCACCAAATGCAATGGCAAGGGCACACGGAGTGCCCAAGTCCTTCTCTCTCAAATCCCACCGAAGCAACTAATGCTAGGGAGGAAAATGAGAGGAAGAACAAGAAGGAGAACTCCAAGATCTAGATCCAAGGGGTTCCCCTCACATAGAGGAGAAAGTGATTGGTGGAAATGTGGATCTAGATCTCCTCTCTCTTTTCCCTCAAAAACTAGCAAGAATCCATGGAGGGATTGAGAGTTAGCAAGCTCGAAGAAGGTCAACAATGGGGGAAGAACACGAGCTCAAAAGATAAGGTAGAATGGGGAAGAAGACCCCCTTATATAGTGGGGGGAACAATCCAACCGTTACCCCCAAAACAGCCCCGTAGAGGGCGGTACTACCGCAGGAGGCAGTGGTACTACCGCTGATCACAGCGGTACTACCGCTCCCCCGGGCGGTACTACCGTGGAGTCTGGAGAGCAGGAGAGTGACAGACCCGAGCGGTACTGCCGCGGTGGTTGGGCGGTACTACCGCTCGTGAGCGGTACTGCCGCCCTACTGCCGCTGCGAAGTACCGCACTATCCGACACGAAAAATGACCCCTCGAGTCGACGCGGTAGGGGCCTGGTACCGTAGCGGTACTACTGCTGAGGACCCACCAGCAGTACTACCGCTGCGGAGCGGTACTGCCGCTTGTGACCCCTAAGCGGTACTACCGCTGGGTACCGCGGTACTACCGCTGGGACCATCCTAAAGCCACTTCCACGAAAACAAGAATACTCCACGGGAAACCAAAACTGCCATAACTTCTGCATATGAGCTCCGAAATGAGCAAACTCAAGCTTGTTGGATACAAGATGACGAGTAGCCTCCAACCGAGAAGAGGCAAGGAAGGTATGCCAACAAAATAGAGGAGTGAAACCTCCAACCGAGAAGAACAGGCATAACCTTCCAACATCAAAAACATCATAGAAGATGCGAGTGAACTCTGTTTTTGATGAACTCGAGCTTGTCATCAAGATGACCATAAGCTCCAAAACTCACAAAGAGAAGAACCAAACAAGAACCAATAAAGATGATGCAAGGATGCAATGGTTTGAGCTCTCTATGAACGATACGAGCAAGCTACTCATCGAGAGCCCCCCTTGATAGTACGGCAATCGATCCTATAACCCGGTCTCCCAACTACCATCATGAGACCGTAAAATAGAAAACCTATCAAGGGCAAACCTTTGCCTTGCACATGGTCCACTTGAGCTAGATGATGACGATCTTGACTCCCTCAAGATGGACCACCTTTCTTGGTTGCGTTGGCTCGATGAAGACTAGTTGATTGCTCCCCCATATTCCACTATGGGTGAGCCACCCTTCCGCACATCTTCACAAGTCCATTGTCACCACAATGACTTCAAGCATTTGATCTCTTCGTGATGCTTTACTTGAACTTGCCCGCTTCACTTGAACTTGCACAGCGCAACCTAACCCCACAAAGAACTCTCACGAAGACCATGGGTTAGTACACAAAGCGTAATTGACAATGCTTACCATACCATGGGATCGCTTGATCCCTCGGTACATCTTCTGCGCTTTGTGTGTTGATCAACTTGATTAACTCTTGACTTAGTCTTGATCAACATTGACTCTTTCCAACTCTCTTCATTTGGATGATGTCTTGAAGGTAAACATGAATGATCACACAATCTTCTTCTTCAAGACACGCTTGTAATAAGCTCAACTCTCACATGACCAATCTTTGGATAAACTCCTTGAAACCAACACATGGACTTCAAGAAATGCCTATGGACATATCCTTCAAATATAACTCAAGGCAACCATTAGTCCATAGAGATTGTCATCAATTACCAAAAGCAAACATGGGGGCACCACATGTTCTTTCAATCGGCCCCGACCTCCCACCGTAACCGGGAACTCCCCGAAATTTTCCTCCCCCTCGCTTCTACCACGGTTTTTTCCGTCATGGACGGCCCAAAGAATGTCATGCAGCTGCGTCTCCGGCCCGCCCAGGACGAAAAGCCCATTTTCTGTCATGATTTTTTGTCATAGAAGTAGGAGCCCACCACATCTATGATGATACCGGGTTTTGTCACAATTATCGTCATAGAAGTGTCATATGTATGACAAATTTTTTTCGTTCGGCCCAAAATGTCACGGATGTGTCTTTTTTTTGTAGTGAAGGTAGTTGGCGAACGACACGGAAGGAGAGGCGATCCTTGCCGGAAGACGTCCCCGACGTGACACATCACGACACATTTAATGCGTTTGTCCTAACCTGTCAGAGTTAGGTATTTGGCACTGTAGCCACTATTCCAAACATGTAATTACCATTTTTCCATTGTGGCGACCCCTTCATCTATAAAAGGAGGCCTGTGGCTACCTTGAAAAAGGTCGACACTTTGCTCATTTACGCGCGTAGTTGCACTTCCCGCATACCTTGCCGGCAAGTTGTGCTCCTTGCACTTGAGTTCAAACACATCCAATATACAAAGCAAGAATAGGGTTTTACGCCTGACGTGGCTTGAATCTGCGTTGGTATATCCCCAAAGAGGAAGGGATGATGCAGCACAGCTACGACAAGTATTTCCGTCAGTTATGAAACCAAGGTTATCAATCCAGTAGGAGAACCAAGCAACACTATGTAAACGGTATTTGCACACAAAGAACAAATCCTCGCAACCCAACGCGTAAGAGGGGTTGTCAATCCCTCATCAGTAAAAAGATAGATTAAATTGTATGAGTTTGGATAAATAGATCGCACAAGAACAAAAAATAAAGGACGCAAATAAAAAGTGGAGCAAGGTATTTTTGGGGTTTTGGAATAATAAATCTAAAAACAATATGATAAAAGATAGACCTGGGGGGCGTAGATTTCACTAGTGGCTTCTCTCGAGAAAATAGCATACAGTGGGTAAACAAATTATTGTTGGGCAATTGATAGAAGATCAAATAATCATGACGATATCCAAGGCAATGATCATGTATATAGGCATCACGTCCAAGATTAGTAGACCAAAAAGATTCTACATCTACTACTATTACTCCACACATCGACCGCTATCCAGCATGCATCTAGTGTATTAAGTTCATGGAGAAACGGAGTAATGCAATAAGAATGATGACATGATGTTGACAAGATCTATTCATGTAGGAATAGACCCCATCTTTTTATCCTTAATAGCAACGATACATGCGTGCCTCGCTACCCCTCCTGTCATTGGGTGAGGACACCGCAAGATCGAACCCATCACAAAGCACCTCTTCCCATTGCAAGGAAAACCAATCTAGTTGGCCTAACTAAACCAAAGATTCGGAGAAGAAATACAAGACTATAACAATCATGCATATAAGAGATCAAAGAACTCAAATAATATTCATGGATAGAACTAATCATAAACTCGAACTTCATCGGATCCCAACAAACACACCGCAAAAGTCATTACATCAAATAGATCTCCAAGAACATCGAGGAGAACATTGTATCGAGAATCAAAAAGAGAGAACAAGCCATCTAGCTAATGCCTACGGACATGTAGGTCTATGGTGAACTACTCACGCATCATCGGAGGAGCACCAATGAGGATGATGAACCCCTCCGTGATCGTGTTCCCCTCCGGCGGAGTACCGGAATAGGGCTCTAGTATGGATCTCGTGGTTTTGGAACTTGCAGCGGCTAGAATTGTTTTTCATCGACTCCCCTAGGGTTTCTGGAATATCTAAGTATTTATAGAGTGAAGAGGCAGTTGAGGAGACCCCCATGGCCCCACCACCCATCAGGGTGAGCTAGGGGCCTCTAGCGTGCCCTGGTGGGTGGTGGGCCCCATGGGTCTCCCCCCAGGTGCTTCCTTGGCTCCCAAGTTGTCTTCTGGTCCCAAAACAAATCTCCAAAAAGTTTCATGGCATTTGGACTCCATTTGGTACTGATATTCTACAAAGTAAAAAACAAGCAAAGGTAGCAACTGGCACTTGGCACTATGTCAATAGGTTAGTCCCAAAAAATGATATAAAGTTGCTATAAAATGATTGTAAAACACCCAAGAATGATAATATAACAGCATGGAACAATAAAAAATATAGATACGTTGGAGACGTATCAACATCCCCAAGCTTAATTCCTGCTCGTCCTCGAGTAGGTAAATGATAAAAAAAGAATTTTTGATGTGGAATGCTGCCTAACATGTTCATCACATATTCTTTTCTTTTGTAACATGGACATTTAGACTTTTAGATGGTTCTAAGCAATAGTCTATATTTGACATGAAGACTTCAATACTCAAGCATATCAACAAGCAACCATGTCTTCCAAAATATCAACACTAAAGAAAGTTATGCCTAGCCATCTGATGTCTACTATGCAACTTTATTCTTGTAGACTTGTGTTCAGCCTCCAAGCGCAGAGTTTTGTAGGACAGTAGCAATTTTCCCTCAAGTGGATGACCTAAGGTTTATCAATCCGTGGGAGGCGTAGGATGAAGATGGTCTCACTCAAACAACCTTGCAACCAAATACAAGAAATCTCTTGTGTCCCCAACACACCCAATACAATGGCAAATTGTATAGGTGCACTAGGTCGGCGAAGAGATGGTGATAAAAGTGTAATATGGATGATAGAAATATATTTTTATAATCTGAATAAATAAAAACAGCAAGGCAGCAATTGATAAAACGGAGCACAAACGGTATTGCAATGCTTGAAAATGAGGCCTAGGGTCCGTACTTTCGCTAGTGCAATCTCTCAACAATGCTAATCTAATTGGATCATATAACCATCCCTCAACGTGCGATGAAGAATCACTCCGAAGTTCCTATTTAGCGGAGAACATAAGAAGAAATTGTTTGTAGCTATTCTTTCCGATCGATCTATCCAAGAGTTCATACTAAAATAACACCAAGTTATTGTTTCTGATCAATCTATCAAGAGTTCGTACTAAAATAACACCAAGTTATTCTTTCCGATCGATCTATCAAGAGTTCGTACTAAAATAACACCAAAGCAAATTCAGATTCATCATACTCAATCCAACACAAAGAACCTCAAAGAGTGCCCCAAGATTTCTACCGGAGAAACAAAAGACGAGAACGTGCATCAACCCCTATGCATAGATTACCCCAATGTCACCTCGGGAATCCGCGAGTTGAGTGCAAAACATATCTCAAGTGAATCAATATAATACCCCATTGTCACCACGGGTATTCATATGCAAGACATATATCAAGTGTTCTCAAATCCATAAAAGTATTCAATCCGATAAGAACGAAATCTCAAAGGGAAAACTCAATTCATCACAACAAGCAGATAGAGAGGGAGAAACACCATATGATGCAACTATATTAACAAAGCCCGCGATACATCAAGATCGTGCCATCTCAAGAACACGAGAGAGAGAAAGATTAAACACATAGCTACTGGTACGAACCCTCAGCCCCAAGGGTGGACTACTCCCTCCTCATCATGGTGGCCATATGGATGATGAAGATGGCCTCCGGTGATGATTTCCCCCTCCGGCGGAGTGCTGGAACAGGGTCTAGATTGTTTTTTCGTGGCTATAGAGGCTTGCGGTGGTGGAACTTCTGATCTAGGGTTATTTCCGATGGTTTATCTATTTATAGGATTTTTTGGCGTTGGTTTCATGCGAAGATGGGCCTCGAGGTGAGCACAACCCACCACGCCACGGGTTGGGCTCCAGGCGTGCCCTGTTGGGTTGTGCCCTCCTCATGGCTCTTCTGGCCCTCCCACGAAGCTTCGAGGGTCTCTTTTGTTCCAAAAAAATTTGTCAAAAAGTTTCAGCTCACTTGGAGAACTTTCATTTCTGCACAAAAAACAACACCATGGTAGTTCTGCTGAAAACAGCGTCTGTCCGGGTTAGTTCCATGCAAATCATACCAAAACCATATATAATTGTTGTAAAGATGGCATGAATACTTCATAAATTATGGATACGTTGGAGACGTATCAGCATCCCCAAGCTTAATTCCTACTCGTCCTTGAGTAGGTAAATGATAAAAGAAATAATTTATGAAGTGTCAATGCTAGCATAGTGCAAAAAGTTTGATCAATTATAATTTCAATCACTTTTCCTAGCATCATAACAGCAACTCTTTCTCATAAAACTCATCATGGTAAAGTAGCAACCAATTCACATGTTAAGGTTCAGACAATGAGTTCTCTTGAAACTTAACAACCTATGTTCTCAGGCACCAAGCAATTGCAATTCAACTTATTTAACACAATCTAAGTAAGAGCTCCACATAGTCAATCATCATATAGTCTTCCATGATTGCTAGTACTCAAAGCATATTCTTAGAACAAATGGCATCCATCAAACACCGAGAAAGATAGGGGCTTAATATTTTGCCTCCCAACTCATTTATCATAGAGATAATGGTCAACGATAATAATTCATGATCAAATATATTTGACTGGTCATATGTGTCTAGATCTTTCCCCAGCACATGATGCTTGCCAACTAGAGAATAGTTGAGGTTGAAGTGAGAATTCATACTATTGACTCTTTGCATAAAAGTAAATACTGAAAAGTAAAAGATAGGCCTTTCGCAGAGGGAAGCAGAGGTTGTCATGTGCTTTTAGTTTTTGGATGCCCAAGCTCTAATGCAAAGGAACGTCACATTATATTGCCCCTTATGATAGCAACCTTTATTATGCAGTCTGTTGCTTTTATTACTTTGCCATCACAAGTTCGTACAACGCTCAATTTTCCCTTACAATAAAAGATCAAACATATTTAGGAGCATTTTTTATTGCTTTATGCACCGATGAAAACTTATTTGAGGGATCTTATTCAATCCATAGGTAGGTATGGTGGACACTCATGGCAAGAAACTGGGTTTAAGAGTTTTTGGATGCACAAGTAGTATCTCTACTTAGTACGAATTTTTGGCTAGCAAAAGATCCTAGGCAAACACCACATGTTGGAGGATCCATGACAATATAACTTCTATGCAAATACACAACCATAACTCATTACGTTGTCTTCCTTGTCCAATTTCAACTAATTTTCTCAAGTTTGAAAATAATTCATGGGTATTCACAATCATAGAAGATTTCCAAGATAATATATTTGCATGTGAAAGTTCTCTCCTTATACTAATCATTCATGAATTGCTTGTATGACCAATATTGTGATCGTCAAGCTTCAAAAGATTTCACTTTCTAAACCCAATGCGAAGCTACTACAAGGCATGATATGAACATATAATTTCAACTTCATGACGTTCAATTCATTCAAAAATTTACTCATAGGATATACGTGAAGCACGAGAGTAAATGACAAACTACTCCAAAAAGATATAAGTGAAGATCAAATGAGTTATTAAGTAAATAGGTAGCTATGTGAGGACTCTCTCTTATTTAAAAGTTTCAAATCTAAGCATTTTATTAAAACAACAAGCAAAACAAAATAAAATAAAATTCCAAGAATAACACACATCATGTGAAGAAGCAAAAACTTAGGCTCAACCGAGGCTAACCGATAATTGTTGATGAAGAAAGGTGGGATGCCTACCGGGGAATCCCCAAGCTTGATCTTTTGTGTCTCCTTAATTCCTTTTATACCACGGTTTCCCTAAATCTCAAAAAAACTTCATCCACACAAAACTCAACAAGAACTCGTGAGATAAGTTAGTATAAATCAATGCAAAACCTTATCATTATATACTGTAGCAAATCACTAAAATTATTATTTAACATTGCATACTAAATGCCTCTGCATATTTAATACTCCTATCCTCAAATAGAATCATTAAAGAAGCAAACATAACAACAATCTGTCTAAACAGTGCAGTCTGTAAAGAATGCAAGAAGATCAATACTTCTCTAATTCCAAAAATTCTGAAAAATTACCACACTCTATAAAATTTATCATAGCTTATTGTGCAAAAGTTTTCAACATTTTATCACATTCTGACTTTTCTAGAGAATTCACGCACTAGCGTGCAACTTTCTGTTTTCAGACAGCCACACATAGACTTGCAAAATAAGCATGGCAAAGGCTATACTTGAAATTTTTATTGAAGTAAAAGATGCAAAAAATATATAAATAACAGCAAGCAAATCCTAAAAAAAAGAAAATGACGCTCCAAGAAAAACACATATCATGTGACGAATGAAAATATAGCTCCAAGTGAGGTTACCGATAATGTTGGAGACGAAAGAGGGGATGCCTTCTGGGGCATCCCCAAGCTTAGTTACTTGGATCTTCCTTGAATATTACCTTGGGGTGCCTTGGGAATCCCAAAGCTTAGGGTCTTGTCACTCCTTATTCTCCTCATATCGATATATCACCCAAAACTTGAAAACTTCAATCACACAGAACTTAACGGAACTTCATGAGATAGGTTAGTATGATAATGACAAATCATTCACTTTGGTACTTTAAAGATAAGATTCATAATTATTCCGCACAATGCCTACTGTATCATATCATTTCTACAATTTATATTGATCAATATAAGCCATAGAAACTAGAAAACAAGCAAACTATGCATTGAAAATAGAATTTGTCAAAAAAAAAGAACAATCTATAATGATATGGACAACTACCATACTTCTGCTACTCCAAAAATTCTGAAAAATTAGGACAGCGTAGGGAATTTGTATATCTATCGCCTGTAAAAAATTCACATCAAAAATCACGTTCCAGTGAATTTTGAAAATTCCTGGACTGAGCGCAAAAGTTTCTGTTTTTGCACAGAATTAAGTCAACTATCATCCACACTATCCCAAAGGCTTTACTTGGCACTTTATTGAAATAAAAGAAATAAAACATGATTACTATAGTATCCTAATCATGTTAACACATAAAAACAGTAGAGGCAAATGATGGGTTGTCTCCCAACAAGCGATTTTCTTTAATGCCTTTTAGCTAGGCATGAAGATTTCAATGATGCTAGCATAAAAGATAAGAATTGAAACACAAAGAGAGCATCATGAAGCATGACTAACACATTTAAGCCTAACCCACTTCCTATGCATAGGGATTTTGTGAGCAAAAAATTCATGGGAACAAGAATCAACTAGCATAGGAAGGCAAAACAAGCACAACTTCAAAACCTTCAACACAAAGAGAGGAAACTTGATATTATTGCAATTCCTACAAGCATATGTTCCTCCCTCATAATAAGTTTCAGTGGCATCATGAATGAATTCAACAATATAACTATCACATAAAGCATTCTTTTCATGATACATAAGCATAGAAATTTTATTACTCTCCACATAAGCAAATTTATTGTCATGAATAGTACTGGGAGCAAACTCAACAAAATAACTATCATGTGATACTTGATTGGCATAATCCAATTGAAAATTATAATCGTGATGAAAAGTTTCATGGTTATCATTGTTCTTTATAGCATACATGTCATCACCATAATCATCATAGATAGCAACTTTTTTTGTCATAATCAATTGAAACCTCTTCCAAAATAGTGGAATCATCACTAAATAAAGTCACGACCTCTCCAAATCCACTTTCATAAATATAATCATCATAAATAGGAGGCATGCTATCATAATAATAATTTTTCTCATCAAAACTCGGGGGACTAAAAATATCATCTTCATCAAACATAGCATCCCCAAGCTTGTATCTTTGCATATCATTAACATCATGGATATTCAAAGAATTCATACTAACAAAATTGCAATCATGCTCATCATTTATGCCAAACATTTTATTGAATTCTTCTTTTATCAATTGAGCACACTTTTCCTTTGCATCATTTTCAACAAACATATGATAAAGACGAATAATTTCTGGCCACCTCAATTCCATTTTTTGTACTTTTCTTTTTATAAACCAAACTAGTGATAAAATAAGAAACTAAAAGATTCAATTGCAAGATCTAAAGATATACCTTCCTGCACTCACCTCCCCGACAACGACACCAGAAAAGAGCTCCGTTGACGGGGTGTGAGTGCCGCTTACCTAACCTCCCCGGCAATGGTGCCAGAAAAGAGCTTGATGTCTACTACGCAACTTTATTCTTGTAGAATCGTGTTGGGCCTCCAAGCGCAGAGTTTTGTAGGACAATAGCAATTTTGCCTCAAGTGGATGACCTAAGGTTTATCAATCCGTGGGAGGCGTAGGATGAAGACGGCCTCTCTCAAAAAACCCTGCAACCAAATACAAGAAATCTCTTATGTCCCCAACACACCCAATACAATGGAAAATTGTATAGGTGCACTAGTTCGGCGAAGAGATGGTGATAAAAGTGTAATGTGGATGGTAGAAATATATTTTTATAATCTGAATAAATAAAAACAGCAAGGTAGCAATTGATAAAATGGAGCACAAACGGTATTGCAATGCTGTAAAATGAGGCCTAGGGTCCGTACTTTAGCTAGTTCAATCTCTCAACAATGCTAATCTAATTGGATCATATAACCATCCCTCAACGTGCGATGAAGAATCACTCCAAAGTTCCTATTTAGCGGAGAACATAAGAAGAAATTGTTTGCAGCTATTCTTTCCGATCGATCTATCCAAGAGTTCGTACTAAAATAACACCAAGTTATTGTTTCCGATCGATCTATCAAGAGTTCGTACTAAAATAACACCAAGTTATTCTTTCCGATCGAGCTATCAAGAGTTCGTACTAAAATAACACCAAAGCAAATTCAGATTCATCATACTCAATCCAACACAAAGAACCTCAAAGAGTGCCCCAAGATTTCTACTGGAGAAAAAAAAGACGAGAACATGCATCAACCCCTATGCATAGATTACCCCAATGTCACCTCGGAAATCCGCGAGTTGAGTGCCAAAACATATCTCAAGTGAATCAATATAATACCCCATTGTCACCACGGGTATTCATATGCAAGAAATATATCAAGTGCTCTCAAATCCATAAAAGTATTCAATCCGATAACAACGGAATCTCAAAGGGAAAACTCAATTCATCACAACAAGATAGAGAGGGAGAAACACCATATGGTCCAACTATATTAACAAAGCCCGCGATACATCAAGATTGAGCCATCTCAAGAACACGAAAGAGAGAGAGAGATTAAACACATAGCTACTGGTACAAACCCTCAGCCCCGAGGGTGGACTACTCCCTCCTCATCATGGTGGCCATAGGGACGATGAAGATGGCCTCTGGTGATGATTTCCCCTCCAGCGGAGTGCCATAACGGGGTCTAGATTGGTTTTTCGTGGCTACAGAGGCTTGCGGCAACGAAACTTCTGATCTAGGGTTATTTCTGAAGGTTTCTCTATTGATAGGATTTTTTGCCGTTGGTTTCACGCGAAGACGGGCCTCGAGGTGAGCACAACCCACCACGCCACAGGTTGGGCTCCAGGCGCGCCCTGGTGGGTTGTGGCCTCCTCGTGGCTCTTCTGGCCCTCCCACGAAGCTTCGGGGGTCTTTTCTGTTCCAAAAAATTGTCAAAAAGTTTCAGCTCATTTGGAGAACTTTCATTTCTTCACAAAAAACAACACCATGGTAGTTCTACTAAAAACAACGTCAGTCCGAGCTAGTTCCATGCAAATCATACCAAAACCATATATAATTGGTGTAAACATGGCATGAATACTTCATAAATTATAGATACGTTGGAGACGTATCACCATCATGCTCAATCATTGATCCATTCATGAAACACACTCGAATATTAGCTACATCCAATGCACAAAGATGATCATAGTGCCCCCTAGTTAGTGCTTTATAAGAGAAGATGGAGACTCAAATAAAATAAAAAATGCATAAAGTAAATAGATAGGCCCTTCGCAGAGGGAAGTAGGGATTTGTAGATGTGTCAGAGCTCAAAGCTTAATTTGAGAGAAAAATATTTTGAGAGGCATGATTTTCCCGTCAACGAAAATGACCGAGTAATTCCCAATACTTTCCATGCTAGATACATCATAGGTGGTTCCCAAACATAAAATAAATGTTATTCCTTTTTCCACCATTCTTTCATGATCCATGGCTAGCCATATCCACGGGTGCCCCCCATACCAACACTTTCAAGGAATTTATTATTTGACAACATAAAGTAAATTTCTTTTTCATTTCGGGACTGAGCATCCCTATTACCGCCACACTCTCGTGCAATGACAACTAGATAAACACTCATCTTGAGAATAACACATCTAGCATGGGAAAATATTGGCCACCCCCTGCCGCTTCATGAGCGGTTGCTACTTCTTGAGCTTGCGTTGGTTTTTCCCTTGAAGAGGAAAGGGTGATGCAGCAAAGTAGAGATAAGTATTTCCCTCAGTTTTGAGAACCAAGGTATCAATCCAGTAGGAGACAACACACAAATCACCGAATACCTGCACAAACAATCAAACAACTTGCACCCAATGCGATAAAGGGGTTGTCAATCCCTTCACGGTTACTTGCAAAGGTGAGCTCTAATAGAGATAGATAAACGGTAAAGTAAATATTTTTGGTATTTTTTATTTATAGATCAGAAAGTAAAAGATTGCAAAAATAGTAGATCGGAAACTTATATGATGGAAAATAGATTCGGGGGCCATAGGTTTCACTAGAGGCTTCTCTCAAGATAGAAAATAATACGGTGGGTGAACAAATTACTGCCGAGCAATTGATAGAAAAGCGCAAAGTTATGCCGATATCTAAGGCAATGATCGTGAATATAGGCATCACGTCTGTGTCAAGTAGACTGAAATGATTCTGCATCTACTACTATTACTCCACACATTGACCGACTCCTGACAGCATCTATAGTATTAAGTTCATGAAGAACGGAGTAACGCATTAAGTAAGATGACATGATGTAGAGGAATTAACTCAAGCAATATGACGAAAACCCCATCTTTTTATCCTCGATGGAAACAATACAATACGTGCCTTGCTGCCCCTACTATCACTGGGAAAGGACACCGCAAGATTGAACCCAAAGCTAAGCACTTCTCCCATTGCAAGAAAAAACAATCTAGTTGGCCAAACCAAACCGATAGTTCGAAGAGAATTACAAAGATATCAAATCATGCATAAAAGAATTCAGAGAAGATTCAAATAATCTTCATAGATAAGCTGATCATAAATCCACAATTCATCGGATCTTGTGTCGGTGTGGAACGACACCTATGGGATCACAAGAATCCCTACTACGGCTGCCGGGGCGCAGGGTTGCGAGGAGAGCAGGGCTAGTAGACAGCACAAGGATCGTTTACCCAGGTTCGGTCCATGAGGATGCGTAAAACCCTAGTCCTGCTTTGGTGGGTGTATTTTAGAGAGTTCTTGAGCTCTCGAACTAGCTGTGGTCAGTGCGTGGTTCGTAAGAGCCGAATCCTTCTCCAGTATGCCATGTGCCTCCTTTTATAGTCGAAAGGGGCTGCCACAGTGGCATACAGGAGGTGGAAATGCGTATAGTGCCCTGAGCTTATCGCTCGTATTACAGGACAAGATGCATTTAATGCGTAGCTTAGGTGTCCCCTTGCTTTATTGGGGACGGGGGCGAGGCCCGTCCCGTCTGCCGCCGCTCCTCCTCGCCTTGACACGCGCCCTGGCCAGTGAGGTGCGTGGTGCCATGTAGGCAGGCAGGCAGGCAGCTGAGGTGGCGTAGTGGCGGAGCCTTCACGAAGATCTGCATGCCGCCACGCAGGCGCTTGATGAGTTGGCCTGGGAGCTGCATGTTGCCACGCACGTGCCCGCCCAGCTGGTTGGGCTGGCAGCTGCATGTGAACGGTGGTGGAAGCTTGGTTGGCGCGGGCCTGGCGGTGGCCCCGCGGGCGTCCTTGGCGAGGGCTTGAAGGGGGGCCCGGCAAGGGTCTTGCCGTTGCGCACTGTCGTCCCCAGCAAGGGCCTTGCCGGGGGTCTGGTGGCCTTCCTCGGGAAGGATCTTGCCGAGAATCGTCGTCTTCTAGTCCTCATCTGATCTTGAATATGTCTTCACAAAGATCTACATGCCACCACAGAGGTGCCTTCCCGGGCCCTGGCCCCACGTCGATGATGGCGTTGGGGACCGTGGGCTCAAGGGTGGCTCGCTCTGTTGGTGTGGGGCGAGCTGCCCCGGCAAGGGTCTTGCCGGGGCTGCCTCGGCAAGGGTCTGGCCGGGGGAACTTGCTTCGTCCCTCTGCTCTTCGTGGTCTTGGCCTTGGCGTTGCTCTGATTATCTTGGGCTTCGGTCTTACCTTGGCTCACCTCCCCCGTTCTGCTTGGTGTGGCCGTGGGCGCGGCTCCGACTGCCCGTGCACAGGTAAAGGGGTACAAAAGCATGCCCCTCCTTTTGTACACCGATAGGAGCCCCCGGGCATGGGCCACACATAAGCGCGACATGGTGTTGGACCAGGCCCAAAACGGTGCGCTGGCAGGCGGGGCGGTTTTTACCGTGGTAAGACTTTTTGCGCGCTTTGCTTCCCACGACCCGCGCGCGCGGCACGGCGTGGAGGGCGCGTGCGTGACGTGGGCGGCATGCGTGGGGCAGTTTCCACATGCATGCGTCATATCATAGTAAAGAGGCGGCTCGCGCCTTCCCCGTAAAAAGAGGGAGGCGTGGAGGCGCGGCTCATTTACTGAGCGGGGCCGGGGCGCGGTCTTCAAGGCGTCCACTCCCCACGATCACGGGGTGGGGAGAGGTCGCTTCACCCGTCCCCTCAGTTCTGCACGTCTGCCATGCGTCCTTCATGCGCCTGGGGTGGCAAGCGGTTGAGGCGGGAAACCGGGCCGTCGCTGGTTGGGCAGCGGGTCGGTCATGATTCCCTACGCCTCCGGTGTCTGGATTGGTCGAGTGGGGCAGCCGAGCCCCAACCCCGCTCCTTTATAAAGAGGGGGAAGGGGGGATGGCATCCCGCATTCTTCCATCTTCTATCTCCTCCTGCTTCTGCTTCTTCCTCTCACCCGCCATGGAGAAGGGGAATCCTGGTCCCTTGATGGTGGCGGCGAGGGTCGCCGCTCGACAGCGCGTCCCTCCTCCTCCTGAGCCCGCAGTGGTGGAACCGGCCACGAGGGGAAGGGGGAGGGGGCGAGGCCATGGGCGAGGCCGGGGCAGAGGCCGTAGCGCTCGGGGAAGAGGAGGACGGGGCGGCGCGCCGGCCTTGCCCCCGCCAATGATGCCCTTCCCGACGGAGGGCCACGTTGAAGACCAGCCCCGCGAGTTCTTCATCAGGCTGCGCCGGCCTCCGCGTCGTCGTCTTCGTCTCCCTGCCCCGTTTGCTCGGGTGATGGAGCGTGACCCGCCCTAGACCCTCAGGTTGCACATGAGGGGCTGTGGGAACGGGGGCACGCTGGTCGACGTCGACTTCCCGGCTCCTCGGGTTATGTACCTCCGCCGTGGATGGAAGACGTTCACCCGCATCCACAGCTCTAACGGCGGGGCTCGTCCTCTACTTCAAATTAATGGAGGACGACCTGCTCTCCGTCAAGGTCTTTGGAGAGTTTGGAACTCGCCTGAAATGTTGCGTGGAGAGCTCCTCTGATGGAGATTACAACGATGGAAGCTCTTCCTCGAGTGAAAGTGACGAGGAGGACAGCGGGGGTGAGTCCGACTAGGCGTCGGATGCCCCACGCCTGGGCGGGTGCGGCGGCAGCAGCATCTGCATCTGGCCGCTCCTCCGGCAGGGTTTTGCCGGGGGTGGGGCCAGCTCCTTGAACTTCTCGGGGCCGTCTCCTTGGGCGGCTGTCGTCGGGAGCCTATGGAAGAGGAAGAGGGCGGGCGGTAAGGCCGTCAACTCGGAGTACGCGGGCACCGATGCCTTCATCGCGTATTGCCGGTCCTGCCGCCTCGTCTTCCAGCTCCTTTCCCGGCACCGTCATCACCGGCCCGCCCGTGGGCGGCCATCGAGGTGTTCTCTTGGTGCTTTCTGCTGCTCGTAGCTCACCTAGGTGCCCCTTTTGCCCTCTTGCCTCCTTGACCTTCCTCCTGAGGAGAGGGACAAGAAAGGGATCACGGGCACCTTATCTCTTTTTTAATCTGTAAGCCTGCGAGCCTTGTTAAATTTAAAGCTTGTAATCCCCTTTGTTCATGTTTTTCATTTCGTACGAACTGTACCTGTATGGGATGTTTTTAATGAAAAAGGGATGCTTGCCGGGTTTTTCGTTCGTGGGTAAGTCCCGCGACAAGGAGCGAATCCTTGTTATTATTTTAGATAAACGTTTTTCACCCGGCAACAGGCCTTGCCGTCCTCCCACTCCACTCGACCGTTCTCGCACTCTTGGAGGAGGCAGGGATGAAGTGGGCTTTACGCCCCTCGCTCTACCTTCTTGCCGCCGCGGCTACAACCAAATCCAGACCCAGGAAATAATCCCTAGGTATAGGAAAAAGGGGAGCACGGCAGCCTAGAGATAAAAATGAGGTTTCACATGCCCCAGTCCCGTTCCGAAATGCATGACAGAGGATAAAAGACTTATCTGGATCTGCAGCTCCCGACAACCTTGTCTTGCCGCGGTTGGATCCCCGTGCTTGCAGCCCCCGGCAACTCTGGTTTGCCGGAGTTGGGACGCCGGTCCGTTTTCTTTCTTCCAAGTAGCTCAGCAGAAGTGCTCATGTGCCCTGCGAACCAAAAGAGGACAGAAGAGAAACAGATAGACGCGCACTCGACCTCTAAGCTAGGGGTTAGTCGCTGCTGAGCACTATCAACCCTAACCAAGGAAGAGACTCGACCTAGCATGAATGCTATGACTTAGGGCGTCAGCGCTTCATTTATTTATGCTCAGGGTCTGCGGCTGGCTTTGTACAAAGGGTCACATGCCTTGCCGGCAAAGCTTGTACAAAAGGTGGCTTGCCGGGAGGCCCGGCAAGCCACGCCTTACGGGTAAAACTTGCGAAGATGCTCGATGTTCCAGGAGCTGCTCACTGGGAAAGCATCTTCGGTCTCCAGGCGGACTGCGCCGGGCCTGGTGACTCGCATTACCCGGTAAGGGCCTTCCCACTTTGGCGTCAACTTGTTGGAATTCTTGGCCGACTGAACGCGCCGAAGAACAAGGTCGCCTTCCTCAAAGCTTCGGGCATGAACCTTGCGGCTATGGTAGCGGCGCAAGGCTTGCTGGTAGCGCGCTGCTTTCACAGCCGCCCGAAGACGATCTTCCTCAAGGAGCATCGCGTCATCTTGGCACAACCGCTCTTGCTCAAGCTCATCATAAGCGGGCACTCGAGGTGACCCGTATATGAGTTCTGTGGGGAGAACTGCTTCTGCCCCGTAGACCAGGGCAAAAGGTGTCTGGCTGGTGGCTCGATTTGGCGTCGTCCTGATCGACCAAAGAACTGCCGACAACTCATCAATCCAGCGCCTTCCACTCTTGTGCAGCTTGTCAAAGGTCTTCGTTCTCAGGCCTCGCAACACTTCAGCATTTGCCCTCTCCGCTTGGCCGTTGCTCCATGGGTGTGCCACGGAAGCAAAACAGACCTTGCTACCGAGGTCTTGAATGTACTGCATGAAGGTGTGGCTTGTGAACTGCGTGCCGTTGTCAGTGATGACTCTGTTTCGCACACCAAAACGGCAGACTAGTCCCTTGAAGAACTTGACGGCTGACTGAGCAGTCACCTTTCTCACTGCTTCCACTTCCGGCCACTTTGTGAACTTGTCGATTGCAACGTACAAGTACTCAAAGCCCCCGACAACGCGGGGGAAGGGGCCTAGTATATCGAGCCCCCAGACCGAGAATGGCCAGGAGAGAGGGATTGTTTGAAGGGCTTGAGCTGGTTGATGAAGCTTATTTGAATGGAACTGGCACGCTTCACACTTGGTTACTAGTGCCGCCGCATCCTGGAGGGCGGTGGGCCAGAAGAAACCTTGCCGGAACGCCTTCCCGGCGAGGGCCCTCGACCCTATGTGGGAGCCACATATGCCTCCATGTATCTCCGCCAACAGCTCCAGTCCTTCCTCCCGGGGGATGCACTTCAATTTCACACCGTTTGGCCTTCTCCTGTATAGGACGTCATCGATGAACTGGTACAGGGCGGACCGACGGGCTACTTTTTCAGCTTCTTCCTGCTCCTTAGGAAGCTCCCCTATTTGGAGGAATTGGATGGTGTGCTGTGCCCATGCCGGAGCCTGGGGATCAACGGCAAGGGCCAAAGGCATTTCTTCCGCCGTGGGAGCGGCTGTCTCTACGGCCAGGGTTTGACGCCCTGCCGGAGCCAGTTGCTCTTGGGTAGGCTCAGCGTCCGCGGCAGCACCCTTGCCGGCGGCCCCAGGGGGCTCGGTAGGAAAGTACTTGCTGGGACCTAACTTTCTCCGCTTGTTCTGCCCTGCTGATGGTTCGACGGATGGTCGAGTTAGCCGGAGCAAAAAGGTACCCGGTTCCACAGGTAGCTTGAATGCGGCACGCTTTGACAGGTAATCGGCGGTGTCGTTCTCCGCTTGGATACCGTCAAAGCGTTCCTCCAGCTTCCTCACCTCATCTACGTAAGCTTCCATCAACGGGCTCTGATAATCCTTGTTGACCTGTCTGACAACGAGCTGCGAGTCACCCCTGACGATGAGCTTCTTAACCCCGAGGTCTGCCGCGATCCTGAGACCGGCAAGCAATCCCTCGTACTCAGCAGTGTTGTTGGTGGACATCTCCCTAGGGAAGTGCATCTGGATCACGTACTTGAGGTGCTCTCCGGTGGGTGCGACGAGCAGCACACCAGCACCGGTGCCTTGTAGCGAGAAAGCCCCATCAAAGTACATGATCCAGTCGCGGTCTGCTTCCTTGCCGGGAGAGTGGTCTCCTGGATTTCTTCGTCAGGCGTCGAGGTCCATTCTGCAATGAACTCTGCCAAGACTCTGCTCTGAATTGTCGAGGTGCTTTCAAACCTTAAAGCAAAGCTTGACAACTCCAAGGCCCATTCCACAATGCTTCCAGTCGCATCTGGGTTATGCAGTATCCGTTGTAATGGGAGGCGGGTGACGACAGTGATCTCGTGGGCTTGGAAGTAATGACGCAGCTTCCTCAAGGCCATAAGGAGGCCGAAGAGCAATTTCTGCACACCGGAATACCTCGATCTAGCTCCCTACAAGAGGGAGCTGACAAAGTAAACCGGGTGCTGCACCATCTTCTTCTTCTGCACCACCTCACTTGACTGCGGCACTGCCTTAGCAGCATCAGACTCTGCCGGGGGCCTTGCCTTGCCGGCACCAGGCCCTGCTGGGGGAGTCTTGGGCTTGCCATCCGCTGGTTCTCCCACCATCACTGCCTCCTCGTTGACCTCCCTCCGTGCCACCAGCGCGGCGCTGACCACTTGATTCGTCGCCGCCAGATACAACAGCAACGACTCTTGTGGTTTAGGCGCAACCAGTATTGGCATGGAGGAAAGGTATTTCTTCAGATCCTCCAGTGCTGCCTCGGCTTCTGGGGTCCAATCTATTGGGCCTGCCTTTTTCAAGATTTTGAAGAAGGGAAGGGCGCGCTCGGCGGACTTGGAGATGAATCGGCTCATGGCGGCAACGCAGCCGGTGAGCCGACGCACATCCTTGATCCGCTTGGGCGCCTCAATCTGCTCAATAGCCTTGATCTTGTCTGGGTTTGCCTCGATCCCACGCTGCAACACAAAGAACCCGAGAAGCTTGCCGGACGGAACACCGAAGACACACTTCTCAGGGTTCAGCTTGACGTTGATCTTGCGCATGTTAGCAAATGTCTCTTCCAGATCTTGCACAAGAGTTAGCCCGTCATTGGTTTTGACCACTATGTCATCCATGTAGGCCTCCATATTTCTATGGAGCTGAGGTTCAAAACCAATTTGGACCGCTCTTGTGAACGTTGAGCCAGCACTCTTCAACCCGAAAGGCATCCTAAAAAGCAATACGTACCACATGGGGTGATGAATGCTGTCTTCTCTTCATCTTCTCTCGTCATGAAGATCTGGTGGTAGCCCGAGTAGGCATCGAGGAATGATAACAGATCACACCCGGCTGTGGAGTCAACAATCTGGTTGATGCGCAGCAACGGGAAGGGGTCCTTAGGACAAGCCTTATTGATATCTGTGTAATCAATACACAGTCTCCACTTCCCATTCGCCTTGCGCACCACTACCAGATTGGCCAACCACGTCGGGTGGAGCACTCCTCTCACCAAACCTGCCGCTTGCAATTTCCTGATCTCCTCTGTGATGAACTCCTGCCTCTCTAGAGCCTGCTTTCTGACCTTTTGCTTGATGGGCCGCGCATGGGGGCAGAGATCTAGGTGGTGCTCAATCACCTCCCTGGGAACACCGGGGATGTCAGATGCTTGCCATGCAAACACGTCAACATTCGCCCGCAGGAAGGTGACGAGCGCGCCTTCCTATTTACTGTCGAGGGTGGAGCCTATGGTGAAGGCCCCTCCCGTGCCATCCTCCCTGGAGGACACCTTCTTGGTTTGTGGTGGCTCGGCTCTGGATCTCTTTCTCTTGTCGGTACAGCTCTCTGGCACATCCTCGACGGCAGCACAACACTCCGAAGAGGTGCGCTTGCCGGAGTGGGTGCGAGAGGTCTTGCCGGGTTTCTTCCTCCCTTCCGGGGCTGCAGCGGCAGGAGCAGGTGCCTTGGCGACAGCCGCCGCAACTGCCTCCCAGTAGAGCTGGTCGGCGCAGATCAACGCGTCCTTCTTGTTGGAGGGGACGGAGATGATGGTCAACGGCCCGGGCATCTTTAGCATGTTGTAGGCGTAGTGTGATGCCGCCATGAACTTGGCTAGTGCTGAGCGGCCGAGGATCTCGTTGTAGGGCAAGGGGATCTCGGCTACGTCGAAGACAATCCTCTCCGTCCTGTTGTTCAACTCTCCTCCAAATGTCACGGGCAGTGTTACCTTTCCCTTCGGCTGGCTCCTCCCCGGATTGACCCCTTGAAACGTGCCCGTTTCCTTGAGGTCTCCATCAGGGATTTGCAATTTTTTGATCACGACAGGCGAGATCAGGTTCAGGCCGGCCCCGCCGTCAACCAACATCTTGTTCACTCTGAGGTTGCGTATCGTTGGTGAGACCAACAATGGCAAACACCCGACCGCGGTAGTGCGGTCAGGGTGGTCCTCGGCGTCAAAGATGAGGGGCGTGCTGGACCACTTCAGCGGCTTCTGAGCGTCAAACGACGGCTCTGCTACTGTAATCTCACGCGCCCACTACTTGAGCTGGCGGTGAGAGGTATGCAGTGAGGCGCCGCCATCGACGCACATGGCCTCCGTAGCCTTCTGGAACCCTTGCTTACTAGACTCGTCATCCTCGTCGTGATCATCGTCTTCTTGTTTCTTGTCGCGGCCCCGGGCGGGCCTCTCTTGCTGGTTGTCCTTGCCGGGGCGGCCTTCTTGGCTGCCACATTTCTTGCCGGATCCCTCTGCACCGTCCTGGTCCTTCTCCTTGTCCCGCCTCTCGTACTCAGCCTTTTGCTTCTCAGCAAGCAGCTCGACTTGCCGGCAATTCTGGAGGTCGTGGCCCTTGGTGCGGTGGATCTTGCAGTATTGCTTGCCGGAGCTTCCTGGCTTGTCGGTAGCCGCCAAGGCCCAGCGGGCGGCGCACCCGGCAATCTCCTTGATGGGGCGTCTGCCTTGACCTTCTTGCCGACACTGGTGTCATCAGATCCCTCAACGGCAAGCACGGCCTTGCCTTTGCGTTTCCTGTTGCGACGCCGGCCCTTCTTCGTCGGGGTAGCGACGTCTTCATCGGTAGAGTCGGTTTCCGCGCCGGCGTCTTCGCCGGGGTACTTCCTTCCCTCTTCAGCCCGGGCGCACCTATCGGCCAGAACGTAGAGCTCGGCCACATCCTTAACTTTGGTCATCGCCAGCTCTTTGCGCATCTTGCGATTGCGCATGTTCTGGTGGAACGTGCTAATCACAGCGGTGGGATGAACGTCGGGGATGTTGTACTGCACCCGGCTGAATCTCTGGATGTAGTTGCGCAGGGTCTCCCCTTCCTTCTGGGGAATGATATGCAGATCACTGGCCTGGCCATGAGCTTGGTGGCCTCCTGTGAAGGCGCCAACGAACTCATGGCACAGATCCGACCAGGAAGAAATGGAATCCACCGGCAAGTGCATCAACCAAGACATCACATTGGGCTTCAGCGCCAGCGGGAAATAGTTCGCAAGCACCTTGTCGTCGCGAGCCCCAGCAGCCTGCATCGCGATGGTGTAGATGCTGAGGAACTCGGACGGATGGGTCTTGCCAGTGTACTTCTCGCCGACGTCGGGCTTGAACGTGCGGTGCGACGGCCACTCGAACTGCCGCAACTCACGAGTAAAGGCCGGGCAGCCCACCTCGTAAGGTAGGCCGCCGGAGCCCCCCGGTGCCGGGTGGTCCATAGCGGGTCCCGCCCGCTTGTCCGACTGGCGGCGCGTTTCGCGCCGACGCTCGACGGTGGTTCGAGCGTCTTCGGAGCTCGTTCCCGAAGGACCTGGCGCTGGTCGCGGAGGGTCCGCGGGTCGGACGACGCTGTGGAGATGTTATCACAAGCGTCGTCACGACGGGCCGACGCCCGCGGCGGCTGGCGAGGAGGAGGAGAGTGCACCGTGGCCGCAGCTCCCCCGGTCCTCCCAGCGCCAGCATGTGGTGGCTCGGTGGAGCGCCGACCCGAGGGCCCCGCCGGTCGCGGATCGCCTTTGTTGGCGACGGCGACGAGGCTCCGGATGGTGGCCCTCCACTCGTCGAGCTTCTCCGCAGCAGGAGGGAAGTCGAGGAGCAGCTGCACGCGCACGAAAGCTTCCGCTGGTGTGGGCGGCGGCGACAGCTGCGTGGATCGCGGCGCGCTTCGACTTCTAACTACGTTAGAAGGAGCTCCGTTACGACCCAGCGGCTGCGTGCCATTTTTTGCCAGCGCTTCGGCGAGCGTGCTGAACCCCTTCATCTCGCGGATGACGCACAGGGCTCTTCCCACGGCGGTGCCCTGGGTCACCGACGTGGTGACGCTGCTCGGCGCGCACACCATGGGAAGAGCGCGTGGTGGTCGCCGGTGTGGGCGTCCTGGAGGTTGTTGCGCCGCCCGAGGGTGGCACAGCAACACTCCTGGAGGGCTCCGCGCCGCCTGCGGGGGGCCCAACTCCGTCTTTGGATCCGGCGACGTGTAGCCGGTCGTCTGGCGCGCGAACGACGCCGCTCGCCAGGCTCTGACTGCCTGGGCGATGCTGGTGCTCGCGGGCCGCGGCCCGGGTCCTGTCTGCGACCGGTCCGCTGCTCGTCCGCACCGGCACGGGCCGTTCGGCTCCCAACGAGCCGATCGCCGTGGCCGTCTTCTTCTTAGGAGCCATGGCGACGAAGAACTGCTAGGCTAACTACCAGACCAGATTCTCACAATTGCGCCCCCCACCTGGCGCGCCAAAGATGTCGGTGTGGAAAGACACCTATGGGATCACAAGAATCCCTACTACGGTTGCCGGGGCGCAGGGTTGCGAGGAGAGCAGGGATAGTAGACAGCACAAGGATCGTTTACCCAGGTTCGGGCCGTGAGGATGTGTAAAACCCTAGTCCTGCTTTGGTGGGTGTATTTCAGAGAGTTCTTGAGCTCTCGAACTAGCTGTGGTCAGTGCGTGGTTCGAAAGAGCCGAATCCTTCTCCAGTATGCCATGGGCCTCCTTTTATAGTCGAAAGGGGCTGCCGCAGTGGCATACAGGAGGTGGATAGGCGTACAGTGCCCTGAGCTTATCGCTCGTATTACAGGACAACACGCATTTAATGCGTAGCTTAGGTGCCCCCTTGCTTTATTGGGGACGGGGGCGACGCCCGTCCCGTCCGTCGCCGCTCCTCCTCGCCTTGACATGCGCCCTGGCCAGTGAGGTGCGTGGTGCCATGTAGCCAGGCAGGCAGCTGAGGTGGCACAGCCTTCACGAAGATCTGCATACTGCCACGCAGGCGCTTGATGAGTTGGCCTGGGAGCTACATGTTGCCAAGCAGGTGCCCGCCCAGCTAGTTGGGCTGGCGGCTACATGTGAACGGTGGCGGAGCCTTCACGAAGATCTGCATACTGCCACGCAGGCGCTTGATGACTTGGCCTGGGAGCTACATGTTGCCACGCAGGTGCCCGCCCAGCTAGTTGGGCTGGCAGCTGCATGTGAATGGTGGTGGAAGCTTGGTTGGCGTGGGCCTGGCGGTGGCCCCGCGGGTGTCCTTGGCGAGGGCCTTGCCGGGGGGCCCGGCAAGGGTCTTGCCGTGGCGCGCTGTCGTCCCCGGCAAGGGCCTTGCTGGGGGTCTGGTGGCCTTCCTCGGCAAGGATCTTGCCGAGAATCGTCGTCTTCTAGTCCTCATCTGATCTTGAATATGTCTTCACAAAGATCTGCATGCCACCACAGAGGTGCCTTCCCGGGCCCTGGCCCCACGTCAATGATGGAGTTGGGGACCGTGGGCTCAAGGGTGGCTCGCTCTGTTGGTGTGGGGCGAGCTGCCCCGGCAAGGGTCTTGCCGGGGGAACATGCTTTGTCCCTCTGCTCTTCGTGGTCTTGGCCTTGGCGTTGCTCTGATTATCTTGGGCTTCGGTCTTACCTTGGCTCACCTCCCCCGTTCTGCTTGGTGTGGCCGTGGGCATGGCTCCGGCTGCCCGTGCACAGGTAAAGGGGTACAAAAGGGTGCCCCTCTTTTTGTACACCGACATCTCGGCAAACACATCGCAAAAAAGTATTACATCAAATAGATCTCCAAGAACATCGAGGAGAACATGGTATTGAGAATCAAAGAGAGAGAAGAAGCCATCTAGCTACTAGCTATGGACCCGTAGGTCTGTGGTAAACTACTCACGCTTCATCGAAAGGGCAATGGTGTTGATGTAGAAGCCCTCCGTGGTCGAATCCCCCTCCGACAGGGTGCCGGAAAAGGTCCCTAGATGGGATCTCACGAGTACAGAAGGTTGCGGCGGTGGAAAAGTGTTTTCGTGGATGCCTCTGGTGGTTTGGGGATATTTGGGAATATATAGGTGAAATAATTAGGTCACGGAGTTACGAGGGGCCCACAAGGCAGAGGCGCGCCCTCCACCCCTGTGGCCGCCTCGTTGGTCCTCCGAGTTGATCTCCAAGTCTCCCGTGTGTCTTCTGGTCCAAGAAAAATGACCGCAAAGGTTTTATTCCGTTTGGACTCCGTTTGGTATTCCTTTTCCGTGAAACTCAAAAACAAGGAAAAAACAGAAACTGGCACTGGGCTCTAGGTTAATAGGTTAGTCCCAAAAATAATGTAAAATAGCATATTAATGCATATAAAACATCCAAAACAGATAATATAATAGCATGGAACAATAAAAAATTATAGATACGTTGGAGACGTATCAAGCATCCCCAAGCTTAATTCCTGCTCGTCCTTGAGTAGGTAAATGATAAAACAGAATTTTTGATGTGGAATGCTACCGAACATATATATCCATGTAATTTTTCTTTATTGTGGCATGAATGTTCAGATCCATAAGATTCAAAACAAAAGTTTAATATTGACATAAAAACAATAATACTTCAAGCATACTAACAAGGCAATTATGTCTTCTCAAAATAATCTGGCCAAAGAGAGCTTATCCCTACAAAATCATATAGTCTGGCTATGCTCCATCTTCATCACACAAAATATTCAAATCATGCACAACCCTGGTTTTAGCCAAGCAATTGTTTCATACTTTAGTATTCTCAAACTTTTTCAACTTTCACGCAATACATGAGCGTGAGCCATGGACATAGCACTATAGGTGGAATAGAATGGTGGTTGTGGAGAAGACAAACAGAAGGAGATAGTCTCACATCAACTAGGCGTATCAATGGGCTATGGAGATGCCCATCAATAGATATCAATGTGAGTGAGTAGGGATTGCCATGCAACGGATGCACTAGAGCTATAAGTTTATGAAAGCTCAAAAAGAAAACTGAGTGGGTGTGCATCCAACTTGCTTGCTCATGAAGACCTAGGGAAATTTGAGGAAGCCCATCGTTGGAATATATAAGCCAAGTTCTATAATGAAAAATTACCACTAGTATATGAAAGTGACAACATAGGAGACTCTCTATCATGAAGATCGTGGTGGTACTTTGAAGCACAAGTGTGGAAAAAAGGATAGTAACATTGCCCCTTCTCTCTTTTTCTCTCATTTTTTCTTTTTCTTTTTTTCTCTTCTCTATTTTTGGGCCCTCTCCTTTTTTTATTTGGTCTTCTCTCTCTTTTTTATTTCCTCACATGGGACAATGCTCTAATAATGAAGATCATCACACTTTTGTTTACTTACAACTCAAAAATTACAACTCGATACCAGAACAAAATATGACTCTATATGAATGCCTCCGGCGGTGTACTGGGATGTGCAATGAATCAAGAGTGACATGTATGAAAGAATTATGAACGGTGGCTTTGCCACAAATACAATGTCAACTACATGATCATGCAAAGTAGTATGACAATGATGAAGCGTGTCATAATAAACGGAACGGCGGAAAGTTGCATGGCAATATATCTTGGAATGGCTATGGAAATTCCTTAATAGGTAGGTATGGTGGCTGTTTTGAGGAAGGTATATGGTGGGTGTATGGTACCGGCGAAAGTTGCGCGGTACTAGAGAGGCTAGCAATGGTGGAAGGGTGAGAGTGCGTATAATCCATGGACTCAATATTAGTCATAAAGAACTCACATACTTATTGCAAAAATCTATTAGTCATTGAAACAAAGTACTACACGCATGCTCCTAGGGGAAGGGTTGGTAGGTGTTAACCATCGCGCGATCCCGACCTCCACACAAAGGATGACAATCAAAAAATATCTAATGCTCCAACTTCGTTACATAACGGTTCACCATACGTGCATGCTACGGGACTCACAAACCTTAACACAAGTATTTCTCAAATTCACAATTACTCACTAGCATGACTCTAATATCACCATCTTCACATCTCAAAACAATCATAAGGAATCAAACTTCTCATAGTATTCAATGCACTTTATATGAAAGTTTTTATTATATCCCTCTTGGATGCCTATCATATTACGACTAAATTTATAACCAAAGCAAATTACCATGCTGTTTAAAGACTCTCAAAATAATATAAGTGAAGCATGAGAGTTCATAAATTTCTATATAATAAAACCACTGCTGTGCTCTAAAAAGATATAAGTGAAGCACTGGAGCAAAAGTGCCTAGCTCAAAAGATATAAGTGAAGCACATAGAGTATTCTAATAAATCACGATTCATGCGTGTCCCTCTCAAAAGGTGTGTACAGAAAGGATGATTGTGGCAAACTAAAAACCAAAGACTCAAATCATACAAGATGCTCCAAGCAAAACACATATTATGTGGTGAAAAAAATATAGCCTCAAGTAAAGTTACCGATAGACGAAGACGAAAGAGGGGATGCCTTCCGGGGCATCCCCAAGCTTAGGCTCTTGGTTGTCCTTGAATATTACCTTGGGGTGCCTTGGGCATCCCCAAGCTTAGGCTCTTGCCACTCCTTATTCCAAAGTCCATCAAATACTTACCCAAAACTTGAAAACTTCACAACAGAAAACTCAACAGAAAATCTCGTAAGCTCCGTTAGTATAAGAAAATAAATCACCACTTTTTGTACTGTTGTGAACTCATTATTTAATTATATAGGTGTAATATATATTGTATTCCTACTTTTCCATGGTTCACACCCCCTATACTACTCATAGATTCATGAAAATAAGCAAACAACACATAGAAAACAGAATCTGTCAAAAACAGAACAGTCTGTAGTAATATGTAACTCTTGAATACTTCTGTAACTCCAAAAATTCTGAAAAATTAGGAAAACCTGGGCAATTTGTGTACCAATCTAATGCCAAAAGAATCAGATCAAAATCATGCTTCTGTGAATTAAGAAAATTATTTTCCTGGGCGCGAAAGTTTCTGTTTCTCAGCAAGATCAAAACAACTATCACCGTAAGCCATTCCAAAGGTCTTACTTGGCACAAACACTAATTAAAACACAAAACCACATCTAACCAGAGGCTAGATGAATTATTCAAAGCAAAACAGCAAGGAAAATATTGCGTTGTCTCCCAACAAGCGCTTTTCTTTAAAGCCTTTTAGCTTGGCATTGATAATTTTAATGATGCTCGCATGAAAGATAAGAATTTAAGCACAAAGAGAGCATCAAATTGTTGGAAATATGCCCTCGAGGCAATAATAAATGGTTATTATTATATTTATTTGTTCATGATAATTGTCTATTGTTCATGCTATAATTGTGTTATCCGGAAATGGTAATACATGTGTGAATATATAGACCACAACGTGTCCCTAGTAAGCCTCTAGTTGACTAGCTCGTTGATCAACAGATAGTCATGGTTTCCTGACTATGGACATTGGATGTCATTGATAACGGGATCACATCATTAGGAGAATGATGTGATGGACAAGACCAATCCTAAGCATAACACAAAAGATCGTGTAGTTCGTTCGCTAGAGCTTTTCCAATGTCAAGTATCATTTCCTTAGACCATGAGATCGTGCAACTCCCGAATGCCGTAGGAGTGCTTTGGGTGTGCCAAACGTCACAACGTAACTGGGTGACTATAAAGGTGCACTACGGGTATCTCCGAAAGTGTCTGTTGGGTTGGCACGGATCGAGACTGGGATTTGTCACTCCGTATGACGGAATGGTATCTCTGGGCGCACTCGGTAATGCATCATCATAATGAGCTCAATGTGACTAAGGAGTTAGCCACGAGATCATGCATTACGGTACAAGTAAAGTGACTTGCCAGTGACGAGATTGAACAAGGTATTGGGATACCGACGATCGAATCTCGGGCAAGTAACGTACCGATTGACAAAGGGAATTGTATACGCGATTGATTGAATCCTCGACATCGTGGTTCATCCGATGAGATCATCGTGGAACATGTGGGAGCCAACATGGGTATCCAGATCCCGCTGTTGGTTATTGACCGGAGAGGCGTCTCGGTCATGTCTGCATGTCTCCCGAACCCGTAGGGTCTACACACTTAAGGTTCGGTGACGCTAGGGTTGTAGAGATATTAGTATGCGGAAACCCGAAAGTTGTTCGGAGTCCCGGATGAGATCCCGGACATCACGAGGAGTTCCGGAATGGTCCGGAGGTGAAGAATTGTATATAGGAAGTCCAGTTTCGGCCACCGGGAAAGTTTCGGGGGTTATCGGTATTGTACCGGGACCACCGGAAGGGTCCCGGGGGTCCACCGGGTGGGGCCACCTATCCCGGAGGGCCCCATGGGCTGAAGTGGGAAGGGAACCAGCCCTTAGTGGGCTGGGGCGCCCCCCCTTGGGCCTCCCCCTGCGCCTAGGGTTGGAAACCCTGGGGGTGGGGGCGCCCCACTTGACTTGGGGGGGGGGAAGTTTCCCCCCTGGCTGCCGCCCCCCCTTGTAGATGGGTTCAAGGGTCGGCGCCCCCCCTCCAGGGGGCCTATATATAGTGGGGGGGGGGAGGGAGGGCAGCAGCACCACAGCCCTTGGCGCCTCCCTCTCCCCCTGCAACACCTCTCCCTCCCGCTTGCGCTTGGCGAAGCCCTGCCGGGATCCCGCTACTTCCACCACCACGCCGTCGTGCTGCTGGATCTCCATCAACCTCTCCTCCCCCCTTGCTGGATCAAGAAGGAGGAGACGTCGCTGCTCCGTACATGTGTTGAATGCGGAGGTGCCGTCCGTTCGGCACTCGGTCATCGGTGATTTGGATCACGGCGAGTACGACTCCATCAACCCCGTTCATTGGAACGCTTCCGCTCGTGATCTACAAGGGTATGTAGATGCACTCCTTTCCCCTCGTTGCTAGTATACTCCATAGATGGATCTTGGTGATGCGTAGGAAATTTTAAAATTCTGCTACGATCCCCAACAGTGGCATCATGAGCCAGGCCTATGCGTAGTCACTATGCACGAGTAGAACACAAAGCAGTTGTGGGCGTAGATGTTGCCAATTCTTCTTGCCGCTACTAGTCTTATCTTGTTTCGGCGGTATTGTGGGATGAAGCGGCCCGGACCGACTTTACACGTACGCTTACGTGAGACAGGTTCCACCGACTGACATGCACTAGTTGCATAAGGTGGCTAGCGGGTGTCTGTCTCTCCCACTTTAGTCGGAACGGATTCGATGAAAAGGGTCCTTATGAAGGGTAAATAGAAATTGGCATATCACGTTGTGGTTTTACGTAGGTAAGAAACGTTCTTGCTAGAAACCTATACAAGCCACGTAAAAACTTGCAACAAAAATTAGAGGACGTCTAACTTGTTTTTGCAGCATGTGCCTTGTGATGTGATATGGCCAGAAGATGTGATGAATGATATATGTGATGTATGAGATTGATCATATACTTGTAATAGGAATCACGACTTGCATGTCGATGAGTATGACAACCGGCAGGAGCCATAGGAGTTGTCTTTATTTTTTGTATGACCTGCGTGTCATTGAATAACGCCATGTAAATTACTTTACTTTGTTGCTAAACGCGTTAGCCATAGAAGTAGAAGTAACCGTTGGCGTGACAACTTCATGAAGACACAATGATGGAGATCATGATGATGGAGATCATGGTGTCATGCCGGTGACGAAGATGATCATGGTGCCCCGAAGATGGAGATCAAAGGAGCAAAATGATATTGGCCATATCATGTCACTATTTGATTGCATGTGATGTTTATCATGTTTTGCATCTTATTTGCTTAGAACGACGGTAGTAAGTAAGATGTCCCTTATAATAATTTCAAGAAAGTGTTCCCCCTAACTGTGCACCGTTGCGAAGGTTCGTTGTTTCGAAGCACCACGTGATGATCGGGTGTGATAGATTCTAACGTTCGCATACAACGGGTGTTGACGAGCCTAGCATGTACAGACATGGCCTCGGAACACACGCAATACACTTAGGTTGACTTGACGAGCCTAGCATGTACAGACATGGCCTCGGAACACGGAAGACCGAAAGGTCGAGCATGAGTCGTATAGAAGATACGATCAACATGGAGATGTTCACCGATCTTGACTAGTCCGTCTCACGTGATGATCGGACACGGCCTAGTTAACTCGGATCATGTTTCACTTAGATGACTAGAGGGATGTCTATCTGAGTGGGAGTTCATTGAATAATTTGATTAGATGAACTTAATTACCATGAACTTAGTCTAAAATCTTTACAATATGTCTTGTAGATCAAATGGCCCACGCTGTCCTCAACTTCAACGCGTTCCTAGAGAAAACCAAGCTGAAAGATGATGGCAGCAACTATACGGACTGGGTCCGGAACCTGAGGATCATCCTCATAGCTGCCAAGAAAGATTATGTCTTAGAAGCACCGCTAGGTGAAGCACCCATCCCAGAGAACCAAGACGTTATGAACGCTTGGCAATCACGTGCTGATGATTACTCCCTCGTTCAGTGCGGCATGCTTTACAGCTTAGAACCGGGGCTCCAAAAGCGTTTTGAGAAACATGGAGCATATGAGATGTTCGAAGAGCTGAAAATGGTTTTCCAAGCTCATGCCCGGGTCGAGAGATATGAAGTCTCCGACAAGTTCTTCAGCTGTAAAATGGAGGAAAATAGTTCTGTTAGTGAGCACATACTCAAAATGTTTGGGTTACACAACCGCTTGTCTCAGCTGGGAGTTAATCTCCCGGATGACGCGGTCATTGACAGAATCCTTCAGTCGCTTCCACCAAGCTACAAGAGCTTTGTGATGAACTTCAATATGCAGGGGATGGAAAAGACCATTCCTGAGGTATATTCAATGCTGAAATCAGCGGAGGTGGAGATCGAAAAGGAACATCAAGTGTTGATGGTGAATAAAACCACTAAGTTCAAGAAAGGCAAGGGTAAGAAGAACTTCAAGAAGGACGGCAAGGGAGTTGCCGCGCCCGGTAAGCCAGTTGCCGGGAAGAAGTCAAAGAATGGACCCAAGCCTGAGACTGAGTGCTTTTATTGCAAGGGAAGTGGTCACTGGAAGCGGAACTGCCCCAAATACTTAGCGGACAAGAAGGCCGGCAACACCAAAGGTATATGTGATATACATGTAATTGATGTGTACCTTACCAGTACTCGTAGTAGCTCCTGGGTATTTGATACCGGTGCGGTTGCTCATATTTGTAACTCAAAACAGGAACTGCGGAATAAGCGGAGACTGGCAAAGGACGAGGTGACGATGCGTGTCGGGAATGGTTCCAAGGTCGATGTGATCGCCGTCGGCACGCTACCTCTGCATCTCCCTACGGGATTAGTTTTAAACCTCAATAATTGTTATTTAGTGCCAGCTTTGAGCATGAACATTGTATCTGGATCTCGTTTAATTCGAGATGGCTACTCATTTAAATCCGAGAATAATGGTTGTTCTATTTATTTGAGAGATATGTTTTATGGTCATGCCCCGCTGGTCAATGGTTTATTCTTGATGAATCTCGAACGTGATATTACACATGTTCATAGTGTGAATACCAAAAGATGTAAAGTTGATAACGATAGTCCCACATACTTGTGGCACTGCCGCCTTGGTCACATTGGTGTCAAACGCATGAAGAAGCTCCATGTAGATGGACTTTTGGAGTCTCTTGATTACGAATCATTTGACACATGCAAACCATGCCTCATGGGTAAGATGACCAAGACTCCGTTCTCCGGAACAATGGAGCGAGCAACCAACTTATTGGAAATCATACATACTGATGTGTGCGGTCCAATGAGTGTTGAGGCTCGCGGTGGCTATCATTATGTTCTCACTCTCACTGATGATTTAAGTAGATATGGGTATGTCTACCTAATGAAACACAAGTCTGAAACCTTTGAAAAGTTCAAGGAATTTCAGAGTGAGGTTGAGAATCAACGTGACAGAAAAATAAAGTTCTTACGATCAGATCGTGGTGGAGAATATTTAGGTCACGAATTTGGTACGCACTTAAGGAAATGTGGAATCGTTTCACAACTCACGCCGCCTGGAACACCTCAGCGAAACGGTCTGTCCGAACGTCGTAATCGCACTCTATTGGATATGGTGCGATCTATGATGTCTCTTACCGATCTACCGCTCTCATTTTGGGGCTATGCTTTAGAGACTGCCGCATTCACTTTAATGTCGGGACCCCGATTCTAAGTCACACCGATCTAGCATGTAACACCTCATATCACTTTGCGGCCTCACGCACGGTATTCCCACGGGTGTCGCCTTACCATGGCCCGGGACATTTTGCGCCTTTTGGCTCACGTATATGATAGTGTCGCTAGCATCCGTATGAGAGAGAACCCGGGCCGACATGGCTAGTCGTGAACCCAAAGTGGCACTAACTTACGGGGACAGGCATACATGAATCAACATCGAGCATGTCGGTCAGCAGCGTGTGAAGCCGGGCTGTAGCACTGGGCTAACAGGACTCCGGGAACCCGGGCTGTAGCAGGCTAGGCAGGACTCCGGATGTCACCGCGTGACATTTCCCCGAAGGAACAGACACAGGAACGAAGTGAATCACATGCCGGCCAGTCAAGTGTTCCGGAGCAGTAGTGCTGGGCTAGTAGGACTCCGGTGAACCGGGCTGTAGCGGACTACTATGGCTCATGGAAGCACAAGACTACATTTCCCCATAAGAGAGGCTACCAAGGATAAACAACTAGGTTGTCGGATCCCACACATACCAAGCATTTCAATCATCCACACAATATGCTCGATATGTGCAAATACAACATGGAATCACAACAAGACTCTACGACTCAGAGTATTTATTCATTAGGCTCCGAAGAGCGAGATATTACAAACATGGGTCTCATGACCCAACATTCAGAGCATACAAGCCAAAGCACATGCGGAAGCTTAACATGTCTGAGTACAGACATCTACAAATGAAAAAGGCTGAGAAGCCTGACTATCTACCAGATCCTGCCGAGGGCACAAGATCGTAGCTGAGGTAACAAGCTAAACGTCGAAGTCCACACGGAACTACTAGCGAGACTGACGTCTCTCTGCAAAACATAAAACAAGCAAACGTGAGTACAAATGTACCCAGCAAGACTTACATTAGAACTATCTACATATGCATCGGTGTCAACAAAGGGGGTGGTGGAGTTTAACTGCAGCAAGCCAGCTTTGACTCGGTGGCTATCCTAAACTACGACTGTAAGCAACTCTTTTGAGGTGCGCACACGAGTCCACAAATTCACCATACCAATACACCACTATGGATCCGCTCCCGTCTCCCTACGAGAACGCCATCCATAGCACTCACGCTTATCTTGCGCATTTTAGAGTATCCACTTTCACTTGTCTATGAACTGTTATAGGCAACCCAGAAGTCCTTTACCGCGGACACGGCTATTCGAATAGATGATGTTAACCCTGCAGGGGTGTACTTCGTCACACACGCTCTCGCCACTTACCACCATGTACACGTCATGTACCTCGGCAACCTTCAAGCGGAAGCCTGGCGAGGGAGTCGGCCACGACCTGACTAACCACACAAGTCTCTAGTCCAGGTTTATCGCCTATTCGGGTTCCATCCGCAAGGAGATCCGGCCGGGGTGTCGCTCACGGCCCCAAACGATGTGAACAGGGTTCCCAAGCCCACCTCGACGGATGGATCTACGCTTGGTACACAGTGCCACGGTGCCTAGTCTGTCCCAAGCCCACCTGTACCGGGTACCACTTGGTAGACTACTAACACAACCTACAAACACCAGAAACTAGTCGCAACTCCTCGACAGAGATCGAGGCGGTTAATAAGCCGAGAGGGGTCGAGTTACCGGAACCCAATGTGTGGTAGTAACTGTTCATGGATCACAAATACAGAACTTAGTTCCTGAGGACGGTTTCAATGAGACAACCCACCATGTACTCCTACATGGCCTCTCACCGCTACCTTTACCAAATCGTGTTCACACCCTTAGCTCTCACACAGTAGGACATGTTCACCACTTTCCAATTCATTCCTGATGAATCAGACCTGACACAACCCTAAGCAATAGCAGGCATGACAAACAAGCATGAATGAGTAGGCACATCAGGGCTCAAACAACTCCTACTCATGCTAGTGGGTTTCATCTATTTACTGTGGCAATGACAAGTTATGCAGAGGATAAAGGGGTTCAGCTACCGCAGCAAGTAACAGATGAATCGTTGTTGTCCTAATGCAGTAAAAGAGAGCAGGAGCGAGAGAGTGGGATTGTATCGGAATGAGCAAGGGGTTTTTGCTTGCCTGACACTTCCGAAGATAGTATAGCTCTTCATCGGTGTCATCAATCGCATCGTCGGAACATACGTCTACCGAGGGGGCACAACACCGGCAAACAGAGAATAAACACGATCAATGCAATGCTCAATATGATGCATGCTATGACATGGCAATATGAATGTGTTTTGGCTAATGCAACTTAGAACAGATTGGTTTGAGTTCATTTGAACCAAAGAATCAAACTCAAACTCAAATTATGAATTTATAAAGTGCATTATCATGTTTCACCTAAACAGCAAGGTTAAAGTGTTCTAACATGCATGAAACCAGTACAGATGGAAAGATTGGATTTTTCTGATCATTTTTCATATATAACTTGTTTGATTTGGAGCTACGGTTAAATTTCTATGAATTTTAGAAGTTTGCACAATTTTCTGGAATTTCCTGAATAAACTTAAATTCAGAAAGTGTTTTACTGCGTCAGCATGACATAGGTGTGACGTCAGCAGGTCAACTGGGTCGGCCAGGTCAAACCTAAGACCGGGGCCCACATGTCAGTGTCTCATCTGGTTAACAGGGTAATTAGCACTAATATTTTGACTAACCTAATATTAAAATAGGGCGGGGCCCATGTGTCATTGGCTCAGAGGAGGTCAAACCCGGTGGGTTTGGGTCAAACCCACCGGCGGTTAGCCGCCGGTGACCAAAGCCAGGGCGGAGGGCTTCGGGAATCATCGTCTGGCGTCGGATCGACGCGCGGAAAGGTGCTTTCGAAGGCTGGGAGTGTGCCGCGTCCGTTGGTACCAGTGGTTAGTCACGGGGGCACCGGAGCTGACGGCGGCGAGCTCATTCCCGGTGGCCGGAGCTCGGCTGTGCTCGGCGAGGTGCTACGGCTTGCGGGCGAGCGAACTGGAGCGCTGGGTAAGATCTACGGGACGTCAGGAGCTCGTCCAAGTGCTTGGCTTGGTTAGCAGGAGTGACTAGCAACGGCGAGCTTCGTGGCGGCGGAGGCGAGTGCTCGGCCATGGCGGGGCTGCTGTTAGAGGACGGGAACAGAGGGGGCGGCCACGGGAGGAGGTGTAGGAGCTCACAGGGATGCGGTAGAGAAGGTCAATGTGCTCGGGGAAGCATCGGAGGCGACGGATTGACGACGGCGATCTCGGCGCCCGTCGGTGTAGATGATGATGATGGCGTCACTGCAGTGCTTCCCGGCTTGCTTGGCTCGGTAGAGGTGACAAGGACGACGGCACGGAGCTCATGGGCACGTCGGAGGGGCGAGGGGGTGGCTGTGGCCGCGGCGGTGCACGGCGGCGCTCTCTGACGCGTTTGGGTGCGAGGTGGGGAGAGAGCAGAGAAGGGGAAGGAAGCCGAGGGAGAGTGAGAGAGCGGTCGGGGGCTGCGTGGCGACTCCAGGGTCGTCCAGGGGAAGCGGCAAGCAGGAGCTGGCGGAGAGCGGGCGCGCGCGGGGCGACCACGCGCCCAGTCCTTCTGGCAGAGGAGGAAGATGACAAGGGGGGGGGGCACTGGTGGGCTGGGCTGGCCACTTGGGCGGCAGGTAAGCGCCAGGTAATTCCTCTGTCTCTCTTTTCTTTAATTGTTTCTGTTTTCTATTTTCTGTAATTGTGTTTGGCTTTATTAAAAATGCCAGGGCATTTCCAAAAATCATGAAACTGCTCATGATCACTGTTGGGAATATATCCTATAGTAAACATTTTAGTTTATGCTTATTTGAGCATTTAAAATATTTAATAGCATTTAAATGCCCAAATGCAAATAGAGTATGATTTAATCAAGAGCCCAAATATGTCATGGAAAAATGTGCATCACCTCTGGTTACTGTTTCCAGCATTTTCCAAGAATGATGAACATTTTTGAAAGCCATTTGGATTTACTGGAAATATTTTGGTTGAACCTAGTGAATTCCTTTAATGCTAGGGTTTAGGCAATCCCCATTTCAAGTTTCTTTCAAAGTTTAAACATGATGCACACATGAAGCTAGCCTAGTGCAATATGAGAAGCTAGGGATGTGACAACTTTAAATAGGGCTCCGTCGAAATCCGTTGAGACGACACCGTATGAATTATGGTTTGGGAAGAAACCTAAGCTGTCGTTTCTAAAAGTTTGGGGATGCGATGCTTATGTCAAGAAACTTCAACCTGAAAAGCTCGAACCCAAATCAGAAAAATGCGTCTTCATAGGATACCCTAAGGAAACTATTGGGTACACCTTCTACCTCAGATCCGAAGGCAAGATCTTCGTTGCCAAGAACGGGTCCTTTCTGTAGAAAGAGTTTCTCTCGAAGGAAGTAAGTGGGAGGAAAGTGGAACTTGATGAGGTGATAGTCACCCCTTCCGAACCGGAGAGTAGCGCAGCGCGGGAAGATGTTCCTGTGGTGCCTACACCGACTGGGGAGGAAGTTAATGATGATGATCATGAAGCTTCGGATCAAGTTACTGCTGAACTTCGTAGGTCCACAAGGACACGTTCCGCACCAGAGTGGTACGGCAACCCTGTCCTGGAAATCATGTTGTTAGACAACGGTGAACCTTCGAACTATGAAGAAGCGATGGCGGGCCCGGATTCCGACAAATGGCTAGAAGCCATGAAATCCGAGATAGGATCCATGTATGAAAACGAAGTATGGACTTTGACTGACTTGCCCGATGATCGGCGAGCCATAGAAAATAAATGGATCTTTAAGAAGAAGACAGACGCGGATGGTAATGTGACCATCTATAAGGCTCGACTTGTCGCTAAGGGTTATCGACAAGTTCAAGGGGTTGACTACGATGAGACTTTCTCACCCGTAGCGAAGCTGAAGTCCGTCCGAATCATGTTAGCAATTGCCGCATTCTATGATTATGAGATATGGCAAATGGACGTCAAAACGGCATTCCTTAACGGCTTTCTTAAGGAAGAATTGTATATGATGCAGCCGGAAGGTTTTGTCGATCCTAAGAATGCTAACAAGGTGTGCAAGCTCCAGCGCTCCATCTATGGGCCGGTGCAAGCATCTCGGAGTTGGAACATTCGATTTGATGAGATGATCAAAGCGTTTGGGTTTACACAGACTTATGGAGAAGCCTGTGTTTACAAGAACGTGAGTGGGAGCTCTGTAGCATTTCTCTTATTATATGTGGATGACATACTATTGATGGGAAATGATATAGAATTCTTGGAAAGTATAAAGGCCTATTTGAATAAGTGTTTTTCAATGAAGGACCTTGGAGAATCTGCTTATATATTAGGCATCAAGATCTATAGAGATAGATCAAGACGCCTCATTGGTCTTTCACAGAGTACGTACCTCGACAAGATATTGAAGAAGTTCAATATGGATCAGTCCAAGAAGGGGTTCTTGCCTGTATTGCAAGGTGTGCAATTGAGCACGGCTCAATGCCCGACCACGGCAGAAGATAGAGAAAAGATGAGTGTCATCCCCTATGCCTCGGCCATAGGGTCTATTATGTATGCCATGCTGTGTACCAGACCTGATGTAAACCTTGCCGTAAGTTTGGTAGGAAGGTACCAAAGTAATCCCGGCATGGAACACTGGACAGCGGTCAAGAATGTCCTAAAGTACCTGAAGAGGACTAAGGATATGTTTCTCGTATATGGAGGTGACGAAGAGCTCGTCGTAAAGGGTTACGTCGATGCTAGCTTCGACACAGATCTGGATGACTCGAAGTCACAAACCGGATACGTGTATATTTTGAATGGAGGGGCAGTAAGCTGGTGCAGTTGCAAGCAAAGCATCGTGGTGGGATCTACATGTGAAGCGGAGTACATGGCAGCCTCAGAGGCAGCGCAAGAAGCAGTCTAGATGAAGGAGTTCATTACCGACCTAGGGGTGATTCCCAATGCGTCGGGCCCGATGGCTCTCTTTTGTGACAACACTGGAGCTATTGCCCTTGCCAAGGAGCCCAGGTTTCATAGGAAGACCAGGCATATCAAGCGTCGCTTCAACTCCATTCGTGAAAGTGTTCAAAATGGAGACATAGATATTTGTAAAGTCCATACGGACCTGAATGTAGCAGATCCGTTGAGTAAACCTCTCCCTAGAGCAAAACATGATCAACACCAGAACGCAATGGGTGTTCAATTCATCACAATGTAACTAGATTATTGACTCTAGTGCAAGTGGGAGACTATTGGAAATATGCCCTAGAGGCAATAATAAATGGTTATTATTATATTTCTTTGTTCATGATAATTGTCTATTGTTCATGCTATAATTGTGTTATCCGGAAATCGTAATACATGTGTGAATATATAGACCACAACGTGTCCCTAGTAAGCCTCTAGTTGACTAGCTCGTTGATCAACAGATAGTCATGGTTTCCTGACTATGGACATTGGATGTCATTGATAACGGGATCACATCATTAGGAGAATGATGTGATGGACAAGACCCAATCCTAAGCATAGCACAAAAGATCGTGTAGTTCGTTTGCTAGAGCTTTTCCAATGTCAAGTATCATTTCCTTAGACCATGAGATCGTGCAACTCCCGGATGCCGTAGGAGTGCTTTGGGTGTGCCAAACGTCACAACGTAACTGGGTGACTATAAAGGTGCACTACGGGTATCTCCGAAAGTGTCTGTTGGGTTGGCACGGATCGAGATTGGGATTTGTCACTCCGTATAACGGAGAGGTATCTCTGAGCCCACTCGGTAATGCATCATCATAATGAGCTCAATGTGACTAAGGAGTTAGCCACGGGATCATGCATTACGGTACGAGTAAAGTGACTTGCCAGTAACGAGATTGAACAAGGTATTGGGATACCGACGATCGAATCTCGGGCAAGTAACGTACTGATTGACAAAGGGAATTGTATACGGGATTGATTGAATCCTCGACATCGTGGTTCATCCGATGAGATCATCGTGGAACATGTGGGAGCCAACATGGGTATCTAGATCCCGCTGTTGGTTATTGACCGGAGAGGCGTCTCGGTCATGTCTGCATGTCTCCCGAACCCGTAGGGTCTACACACTTAAGGTTCGGTGACGCTAGGGTTGTAGAGATATTAGTATGTAGAAACCCGAAAGTTGTTCGGAGTCTCGGATGAGATCTCGGACGTCACGAGGAGTTCCGGAATGGTCCAGAGGTGAAGAATTGTATATAGGAAGTCCAGTTTCGGCCACCGGGAAAGTTTCGGGGGTTATCGGTATTGTACCGGGACCACCGGAAGGGTCCCGGGGGTCCACCGGGTGGGGCCACCTATCCCGGAGGGCCCCATGGGCTGAAGTGGGAAGGGAACCAACCCTTAGTGGGCTGGGGCGCCCCCCATGGGCCTCCCCCTGCGCCTAGGGTTGGAAACCCTGGGGGTGGGGGGCGCCCCACTTGACTTGGGGGGAAGTTTCCCCCCTGGCCGCCGCCCCCCCTTGTAGATGGGTTCCAGGGCCGGCGCCCCCCTCCAGGGGGCCTATATATAGTGGGGGGAGGGAGCGCAGAAGCACCACAGCCCTTGGCGCCTCCCTCTCCCCCTGCAACACCTCTTCCTCCCGCTTGCGCTTGGCGAAGCCCTGCCGGGATCCCGCTACTTCCAACACCACGCCGTCGTGCTGCTGGATCTCCATCAACCTTTCCTTCCCCCTTGCTTGATCAAGAAGGAGGAGACGTCGCTGCACCGTACGTGTGTTGAACGCGGAGGTGCCGTTCGTTCGGCACTCGGTCATCGGTGATTTGGATCACGGCGAGTACGACTCCATCAACCCCGTTCATTGGAACGCTTCCGCTCGCGATCTACAAGGGTATGTAGATGCACTCCTTTCCCCTCGTTGCTAGTATACTCCATAGATGGATCTTGGTGACGCGTAGGAAATTTTAAAATTCTGCTACGATCCCCAACACAAATAGCATGTGAAAAACAATTTTAAGTCCAACATACTTCCTATGCATAGGTATTTTATAAGCAAAAAAATTATCGAAACAAGCAAAACCTAGCATAAGCAAGGAAGAATAAAGAAACAATAGCAATCTCAACATAATGAGAGGTAATTTAGTAACATGAAAATTTCGACAACCATATTTTCCTCTCTCATAATAATTACATGTGGGATCATATTCAAATTCAACAATATAGTTATCACATAAAATATTCTCAACATGATCCACATGCATGCAAAGTTGACACTCTTCCAAAATAGTGGGATTATCATCAAATAAAGTCATGACCTCTCCAAACCTACTTTTATCAAAAAAATCATGAGATTGATCATACTCCAAAGTAGTGGGATCATTATTACCTAGAGTTGACACTCTTCCAAACCCACTTTCAATAATATTGCAAACATATTCATCATAAGGCTTAAATAAATTTTCAAGATCATAAGAAGCATTATCACCCCAATCATGATCATTGCAATAAGTAGAGGACATAGCAAAACTAGCACCCCCAAGCTTGGGGTTTTGCATATCATTAACACAATTGGCATTAATAGAATTTATAATAACATCATTGCAATCATGCTTTTGATTCAAGAAACTATCAAGTATGGGAGCAATAGCAATAATCTCATGTTTAACATAAGGAACTATAGCAAATTCATCTCCATAAATATTGGCATCATGGCCACAAGAATAGCAAGCATCATGTTCATCAAGGGATATTTCAATCAAATCAACAGAATCATAATCATCTATAGATTCATGCATATCATTATTTTTTTCCAAAGCAACCGTCATCCTCTCAATATATTCTTTGACATAGACATTATGAGCATAGTTTTCATAGCAATATTTAAGTATGTCAAAATTTTCAGATTTGTAGAGAGTAATATCATACTTTTCAATCAAAGAAGCAACTTCATAAGAACCCTTAAAAGCAACAAATTCTTTAATTTTTCAATATCATAGTAACTATAAACGCCCTTTTCATAAGAAGATAAGATTCCATTATCATTTAAATCGCATAGGTAGGGAAGGTGTTTTTAGGGTTCTTGGGGCAACAAGTAAAATCACAAATTTACAAAGATTCCAAGCATAGCATAGAAAACAATTTATTTGATTCCATAAGAGCTTGCCTTTTTCAGACAAATGATGACGCACAAAATGAGCATGCTCATCTAAAGATTTTCCCTCAACTAAACTAGTTGGGGTTTCAGCACGAGCACATATGGATCAAAGATGATCCAGGTAGAAAAATTTGAGTGGATCCATATCAATAATTTTTTAGCAAGCAAAGATGCAAGCAAATAGAAGGCACATGGCAACCCAAGCAAAGATAGCAAGCGAGCAAAAAGGCATACGAAAAGAAGGGGAATAAAACAACAATTTTTTTTGAAAATCGTTTTAGAAGTGGGGGAGAGGAAAACGAGAGGCAAATGGCGAATAATGTAATGCAAGAGATGAGAGTTTATGATGGGTACTTGGTATGTCTTGACTTGGCGTAGATCTCCTCGGCAACGGCGCCAGAAATTCTTCCTGCTACTTCTTGAGCTTGCATTGGTTTTTGCCTTGAAGAGAAAAGGGTGATGCAGCAAAGTAGGATAATTATTTCCCTCATTTTTGAGAACCAATGTATCAATCCAGTAGGAGACATTGCACAAATCACCGAATACCTGCACAAAAAATCAAACAACTTGAACCCAACGCGATAAAGGGGTTGTCAATCCCTTCATGGTTACTTGGAAAAGTGAGATCTGGTAGAGATAGATAAATGGTAAAGTAAATATTTTTGGTATTTTTATATATAGATCGGAAAGTAAATGATTGCAAAATAGTAGAAACTTATATGATGGAAAATAGACTCGGGGGCCATAGGTTTCACTAGAGGCTTCTCTCGAGATAGCAAATAATACGGTGGGTGAACAAATTACTGCCAAGCAATTGATAGAAATGCGCAAAGTTATGACGATATCTAAGGCAATGATCATGAATATAGGAATCACGTCCGTGCCAAGTAGACTGAAACGATTCTGCATCTACTACTATTACTCCACACATCGACCGATTCCTGCCTGCATCTAGAGTATTAAGTTCATGAAGAACAGAGTAATGCATTAAGTAAGATGACATGATGTAGAGGAATTAACTCAAGCAATATGACGAAAACCCCATCTTTTTATCCTCGATGGCAACAATAAAATACGTGCCTTGCTGCCCCTACTATCACTGGGAAAGGACACCACAAGATTGAACCCAAAGCTAAGCACTTCTCCCATTGCAAGAAAAACCAATCTAGTTGGCTAAACCAAACTGATAGTTCGAAGAGAATTACAAAGATATCAAATCATGCATAAAATAATCCAGAGAAGATTCAAATAATATTCATAGATAAGATGATCATAAATCCACAATTCATCGGATCTCGGCAAACACACCGCAAAAAAGTATTACATCAAATAGATATCCAAGAACATCGAGGAGAACATGGTATTGAGAATCAAAGAGAGTGAAGAAGCCATCTAGCTACTAGCTATGGACCCGTAGGTCCGTGGTAAACTACTCACGCTTCATCGGAAGGGCAACGGTGTTGATGTAGAAGCCCTCCGTGATCGAATCCCCCTCCGGAAGGGTGGCAGAAAAGGTCCCTAGATGGGATCTCACGGGTACAGAAGGTTGCGGTGGTGGAAAAGTGTTTTCGTGGATACCTCTGGTGGTTTGGGGATATTTGGGAATATATTGGCGAAAGAATTAGGTCAGGGGAGTCACGGGGGGCCCACAAGGCAGGGGGCCGTGCCCCACCCCCTGGGCACGCCCTCCACCCTTGTGGTCGCCTCATGGCTCCTCTGACTTGATCTCCAAGTCTCCTGGGTGTCTTCTACTCCAAGAAAAATCATCGCGAAGATTTTATTCCATTTGGACTCCGTTCGGTATTCCTTTTCTGTGAAACTCAAAAACAAGGAAAAAACAGAAACTGGCACTGGGCTCTAGGTTAATAGGTTGGTCCAAAAAATAATATAAAATAGCATACTAATGCATATAAAACATCCAAAACAAATAATATAATAGCATGGAACGATAAAAAATTACAGATACGTTGGAGACGTATCAGCGGTACGGACACACAAAAAGGAAATTTGTTTTGAAAATGAGAGTCGGCACATACAAATTTACTTGGAACGGCACGAAAATACCGCATATAGGTAGGTATGGTGGACTCATATGGCAAAACTTGGTTTAAGGATTTTGGATGCACAAGTAGTATTTCTACTTAGTGGAAGTTGAGGCTTGCAAAAAGATTGAGAAGCAACCAACCAAAAAAATGAAAATTCTCATAAAGGGGCATTAAGCATAACTAACACTGAATAATGCACCACAAGTAGGATGTAATTTCATTGCATCACTATTGACTTTTGTGCTTGCATAGGTAATCACAAACCTTAACACCAATATTCGTACTAAAGCATATTTACTCACCAACATGACTCACATATTACTATCATCATATTTCAAAACTGTTACAAAGGATCAAGTTTAATTTGTCCAATGATCTTCATTAAAGTTTTTATTATCTCCCTCTTTAATATCTATCAATTTGGGACTAGTTTCATATGTTGCAATTGCTTTTGGCAAGCTCAAACAAATTTAAGTGAAGAACATGAGCATAAAAATTTTCATCTCTCAAAATAATATAAGTGAAGCATGAGAGAATTTCTTTAAAAATTTACTAACTCTCAAATTAATAAGTGAAGCATGAGAGTATTTATTCAAAAATCAAGGGACCACCGTGCTAAAAAAGATATAAGCGAAGCACTAGAGCAATTCCATAGCTCAAATTTTTGAAGTGGAGCACATAGAGCAATTCTAACAAATCATAGCATAATTTGGCTCTCTCAAATAGGTGTGTCCAGCAAGGATAGTTGTGACAAACTAAAAAGAAAAACAAGCAAAGACTCATATAATAAAAGACACTCCAAGAAAAACTCATGATATGTGACGAATAAAAATATAGCTCCAAGTAAAATACCGACGGTCGTTAGAAGAAAGAGGGGATACCTTCCGGGGCATGCCCAAGCTTAGTTGCTTGGTTCTCCTTGAATATTACCTTGGGGTGCCATGGGGCATCCCCAAGCTTAGTGTCTTGACACTCCTTATTCCTTCATCCATCGTGATCACACCCAAAACTAGAAAACTTCAATCACACAAAACTTAACAAAACCTTCATGAGATCCGTTAGTATAATAAAGCAAATCACCACTTTGAGTACTGTTGCAAACCCATTCAATTTTTTTATTGCATTATACCTACCGTATTCTAACTTTAACATGGCTTATACTTGATAACCCACAAGTATAGGGGATCATTTGTAGCCTTCTTCGATAAATAAGAGTGTCGAACCCAACGAGGAGCTAAAGGCAGAACAAATATTCCCTCAAGTTCTATCGACCACCGATACAACTCTACGCACACTTAACGTTCGCTTTACCGGTAACTAGTATGCAACTATTTTGTAGGAGTGATGCTACAACTACTTTGCAAGAATAAAACTAGAAGTACTTTGCAAGATAATAAAAGTTAGGTGTTTAGTATAAGGGTTTGTGTCAACAAGAAAGTTATTTGTCCCTAGGCAATCGATAACAAGTACCGGTAATCATTCTTGTACTTTTATATGAGGGAGAGGCATGAGCTAACATACTTTCTCTACTTGGATCATATGCACTTATGATTGGAACTCTAGCAAGCATCCGCAACTACTAAAGATCATTAAGGTCGTGAAACCCAACCATAGCATTAAGTATCAAGTCCTCTTTACTCCCATACGCCATAACCCACCTACTCAGGTTTAAGCTTCTATAACTCTCGCAACCCACCATAAGCAAACCATGAACATATTGCAACACTCTACAGCGGGGGCCCCTCGCATTTGCACGAGAACGGAAGGCACTGTAGGATAGCACCATAAATAAAATATACAATCATACCAACCAAGATCTCGATTAATCCATAGGACAAAACGGATCTACTCAAACATCATAGGATAACCATAGATCATTGGGAAATAATATATGGAGTTGAGCAACATGTTTAAGTAGAGATTACATCGGGGAGAAGAGGTGTTACACCGCTGCATAGAGGGGGAGATAGTTGGTGTTGACGGTAGCAAGATTGTTGATGTAGATCGCCGCCACGATCCTTGCCCCAGCGGCACTCCGGCGCCACCGGGAGAGAGGGGGAGAGATCCCCCTCCTTCTTCTTCTTCCTTGCCTCCCTAGATGGGAGGAGAGTTCCCCCTCTGGTCCATGGTCTCCATGGTGGCGGAGGGGCGGGAGCCCCTCCGAGATTGGATCTCCCTCTCTGTTCTCTTCTGTTTCGCATTTTCCAGGTCTGGCCAAAAACCATTTCTTATATTCGGGGAGATCCGTAACTCCGATTGCGCGGAGATTTTAACACGGTTTTTTTTTTCTGGATATAAGCTTCCTTGCGCCCGGAGTAGAGCCCCAACCGACGTTCGAGGAGGGCACAACCCACCACCACGCGCCAGGGGCCTCTGGCGCGCCCTGGTGTCTTGTGGGCTGTGTGGGCCTCCATTTGCAGTGATTCCAACTCCCCAAAATCACATATATTCCAAAATAATCCTCCGTAAAATTTTATTGCATTTGGACTTCATTCGATATGGATTTTTTCTTTGATACAAAAAAACATGCAAAAAACAGGAACTGGCACTGGGCACTGGATCAATAGGTTAGTCCAATAATCATATAAAAAGGTGCCAAAAATATGTGAAAGTTGTATAATATTGGCTTGAAACAATCAAAAAATATATATAGATACGATGGAGACGTATCAACATCCCCAAGCTTAATTCCTGCTCGCCCTCGAGTAGGTAAATGATAAAAAAGATAATTTTTGATGTGGAATGCTACCTAACATAAACTTGATCGTATGTCTAGTCATGGCATGAATATTAAGACATAAGTGATTCAAAGCAATAGTCTATAATTTGACATAAATACATCAATACTCAGGCATCCCAACAAACAATCATGTCTTTCAAAATATCAACGCTAAAGAAAGCTATCCCTACAAAATCATATAGTCTTGTCATGCTCTGTCTTCTTAACACAAAGTATTTATCATGCACAATCCCGATGACAAGTCAAGCAATTGGTTCATACTTTTTAACGCGCTTTAGCTTTTTCAACCCTCACGCAATACATGAGCGCGAGCCATGGATATAGCACTACGGGTGGAATAGAGTATAATGATAGGGGTAAATATAGAGAAGACAAAAAGGTAAGAAAGTCTCACACTGACGCGGCTAACCAACGGGCTATGGAGATGCCCATCAATTGATATCAATGCGAGGAGTAGGAATTGCCATGCAACGAATGCACTAAGAGTTATAAGTGTATGAAAGCTCAACATGAAAACTAAGTGGGTGTGCATCTAATCCTATAATGAAAAATTCCCACTAGTATATGAAAGTGACAACATGGGAGACTCTCCATATGAAAAACATGGTGCTACTTTGAAGCACAAGTGTGGTAAAGGATACTAACAATGCCCCTTCTCATTTTGTTTATTTATTTATTTTTTGTTTCTTTCTTTTTCTTTCTTTTCATTTTCCTTCCCTTTTTCTTTTTCTGTCATTGTGCGGAGTCTCATCCCGACTTGTGGGGGAATCATAGTCTCCATCATCCTTTCCTCACTGGGGCACTGTTCTAAAAATGAATAATGATTATCATCACACTTCTGACTTATGTTTACTAATTGGAGGCACCATTCACGATCTCTCATTAATCCACATCATCAGAACTAATTAAACTGTTAGATTGAAAATTTTACGGTCAGGATAAAAGGAAAACTTACGTTACGCCAATGATTCCGTCTTATAAAAAACCCGTCTGACACGACTAACGTTAGTGAAACAAAACACGGAAAGCCTCACGTCAAAAAAGAGAGGAAAGCCTCATGTAAAAATAATCAAGGAAAGCCTCATGTTAAAAAAAAGGAGTGGCTCCATCCGTTCCCACAAATTAAGAAGGCCTACGTTAAAAAATCAAACGATATAGATGTAAAAAGAAAATAGTCCAATGATAAAAGGGGAAAGAATCCACGATCTAGCTGAATTCCCGTATATAATAAAATGTAAAAAAATTATCTGACACTAAAAGGGGAAAGAGTCCATGCGCTTTTACCACCACAAAGAAAAAAAAGAAAAAGTCCATGCGCTTTTAATGTGAGATCCAATCTAGCCCAAGAGTCCATATGTTTTACGCTTGGAAGGAAACATGTGGTATCAAAAATGAAGGAAGGAAAGTTAAAAAAATGAAAGAAGGAAACATGCAAGTTAAAATCAGCTAATAGATTGAAAGATTTTTTTTAATGGAAAC